>NW_013779645.1:0-693 GCF_000517525.1 Limulus polyphemus
AAGTTTATTACAGTGCCAGCAAAGTCCCTCAAACTTCTCTGAAAGCTGACCTTTTCTGGCCTTGAATCCAGATGACTGTACCATCCTCGGTACCTCTGTGCTGGACTTAATGTAGGATTCAAATTCGGGAGCTCTGGCCATTGCATCCTGAAGTAGAGGGGTGTGCTTGCTTCACTTGTATCTTAAGCTGTGGACTGTCCAAGGCATCTACAAACTGATCCCTCAGCAACAACTTGAGGAGATCGGGTGGTGCAGTTGGGTAGGCCTTGTGTGCTATGCTTTCCAAGTCCTGTGCCAGCTCTTGCAGGCTCTCCCCTTTAGCACGGAGTCTCGTCCTGAACCTGGCCCTGTAGACTTCTGACTGGTTTTGGGTTCTGTACTGGAGTTCTAGAGCCTCTACCAGTGCTCTGTAGTTGTGTCTGTCTGCTGCTGTCAACTGCCCAAGTATTTCCAGTGGTTGTCCCTTCAAGCTTGTTGCCAGATATACAGCTTTCTGCTCCTCTGTCCATCCATTCATCTCTGCCAGTAACTCAAACTGTGCTCTATATGCTTCCCACGGTGCCTTCCCATCGAATTCCTGTGGCTTCCTTCGCATTGGATCACTCCTATTACTGACATTCATATCTGGAATGTGACTTCTAATGGGACTGAATATTTCTGCACTAGGATTTAGCTGGGGGCTCTGTAAGGGGC
>NW_013779646.1:0-1060 GCF_000517525.1 Limulus polyphemus
GCTACAACAAAATATACTCTGCTACAATAAACTATACCCTGCTACAACAAACTATACCCTGCTACAATAAACTATACCTTGCTACAACAAATTATACCCTGCCGCAACAAACTATATCTTGCTACAACAAACTATACCCTGCTACAATAAACTATACCCTGCTACAACAAACTAGACCCTGCTACAATAAACTATACCCTGCTATAACAAACTATGCCTTGCTACAGCAAACTGTACCCTGCTACAACAAATTATACCCTGCTACAACAAACTATACCCTGTTACAACAAACTATACCTTGCTACAATAAACTATACCCTACTACAACAAAATATACCCTGCTACAACAAACTTAATTAAGTGCACTGATGAACCTTTATATTTTATTACAGTTAATTAATTAGTCGTCTTCCCTAACTATTCTTGTCTGAAGTCTCGTTATTATTTGGACGTAACCATTACATGCACGTGCAGTGTTAATTTGTGTTCAATGAAATAATTTCTTCCTTTTGAGCTTCCATTCACACACACACACACACAGAAATTTTCTGTTTTATAAGTATTCCTTCGTCCGTCCATCAAGGACTTTCCACCAGAGGTCCAGACGAAGTGAGAATTCTGGTACTAAAGAAAAGCCCTCTTAGTAGCGACTTCCAACAGATAAAACTAGATCTGGAACGTTGTCTTTTACATCTTTTACAAGTCTCCGACCGGAATGGGCTGGTGAAGAGGACTGTGGTAAAAATATCTATATAACATAACGTAATGTTTCATCATGTGTCTAATGAAGATGCATGCTACGCCACCTTATGACGGATTTGTTTATCTTTATATCATGGTGAACGGATTCCTCAGTTTTATGCTATGCTAGATATTATAGATTTGTGTTTATATCATGGTGAACGGATTCCTCAGTTTTATGCTATGCTAGATATTATAGATTTGTGTTTATATCATGGTGAACGGATTCCTCAGTTTTATGCTATGCTAGATATTATAGATTTGTGTTTATATAGTGGTGAACGGATTCCACAGTTTTATGCTATACTAGATATTATAG
>NW_013779647.1:0-693 GCF_000517525.1 Limulus polyphemus
AAAACTTTTTAAGTACTGACTGTATAACGTTAATTATAGCCTATTTGTAGATTAATTTAAGCATCAAGCCTAATACATAAACCTAACATAAAGCTTAGCTGAAACACTTGGTAAATTCTATTTTGCTTTTCGCTACAACTCAATGTCATAAAATTTCTGAATTAAACTATATGGCTGTTATATCACCGAAGTTGTCAAAAACAATTAAGAATAAAAAAACAAATATTTCTAACAAATCAACATGAATATTGAGCATTTAACATAAACACCATGGTTGGCCTAAGAACAATCAGATGATTGTTTTGTTGCTTAGCAACGAATTATATTGCTGAACATTACCAAAAAAGGAATGTGAAAGCGTTCTCGACAGAGTGACAAAGGGAATACGCCTTTTATATTTAGTGATTCTCTGCACAGAAAACAACGTAATATAATAGTCATTTGACATATTAAAACTTTGGTTATAAATGATCATACCTATATAAAATCCAGTGTGTGTCACGTCACGCCATGCTTGATTTCTCGAAATAAGAGGAGTCATAAAAGCCAAAATTCATTTATCCAGATATAATAGTTCTATTACTGTCTGACCATTAGGATTGTAGTGGCAAGGGTGCGATGAAACCTTATAAGTGCAATGAGTGTTGGTATAATTAGCCTAGAGTAAAGACGTAGTGTGGGATCACTTAGCCT
>NW_013779648.1:0-693 GCF_000517525.1 Limulus polyphemus
CTAACTCAACAATGTAATCATACAAAGTGTCTAACATGTTGTAACATTGTTTGTAGCCACAACACACTAACTCAACAATGTAATCATACAAAGTGTCTAACATGTTGTAACATTGTTTGTAGCTACAACACACTAATTCAACAATGTAATCATACAAAGTGTCTAACATGTTGTAACATTGTTTGTAGCCACAACACACTAATTCAACAATGTAATCATACAAAGTGTCTAACATGTTGTAACATTGTTTGTAGCCACAACACATTAACTCAACAATGTAATCATACAAAGTGTCTAACATGTTGTAACGTTGTTTGTAGCCACAGCACATTAACTCAACAATGTAATCATACAAGTTGTCTCACATGTTGTAACATTGTTTGTAGCCACAACACACTAACTCAACAATGTAATCATACAAAGTGTCTAACATGTAACATTGTTTGTAGTCACAACACACTAACTCAACAATGTAATCATACAAAGTGTCTAACATGTTGTAACATCGTTTGTAGCTACAACACAATAATTCAATAATGTAATCATACAAAGTGTCTCACATGTTGTAACATTGTTTGTAGTCACAACACACTAATTCAACAATGTAATCATACAAGTTGTCTCACATGTTGTAACATTGTTTGTAGTCACAACACACTAATTCAACAATGTAATCATACAAGTTGTCTCACA
>NW_013779649.1:0-693 GCF_000517525.1 Limulus polyphemus
CTCAATGCTGGAAACTTCCATCCCACTTGGGAGATGATACAGCAGGAAAGGCTGCTACCCAGAAAGGCTGTTGGAACTGTGGGGAGCAAGGTCATCTGAGAAGCCAGTGTAAGAAAAATACCACCAATAAATCAGCTTTGGGAAACCAGTAGTGGTTGGTGCTGAGGGATGCCCACCAACCTCCATTGTGAAATTCCCAACAGACAAGTGTAAAATGGCAAGCACACATAGTATGTACGTGACAGGAAAGCTGGATGGTCAAACGTGCAACTTTGTCATAGATTCTGCATCTCAGCAAACCCTTGTGAGCATCAAGGTGTTAGATCACGAAGGAGTACCAGAAGCTGTACAGAAGCTCTGTGGTGTGACAGGATATCCTGCAAGGTTGTGGGGACCAGTGTGGGTAACTATCGAGCTCATGGGCATGAAGAACAGACAGAAAGTATACTTGGGTGGCAATGAAGACCAATGCATATTAGGATTGGACTATCTACTACCGAGGAAGTGTGTAGTTAACTTAGATAAAATGACGTTAGGAAACATCAAAGACCAGATTCCAGTAAGTGTTGCTACATCCGTTGATCTGCATGTCACAGCACTTAAATCAACGACAATACCCCCTATGTCAGTGAAGATAATTTGGGGTAGGATAAAATAACATCCCCATGGAAGCCCAATGCTTGTAGAAGCAGT
>NW_013779650.1:0-1065 GCF_000517525.1 Limulus polyphemus
AAATTATTGTAAACAATAGATATTTATTAACTTCGTGTAGTCAGTAAAGTAGAAATGATCATTAAACGAGTTTAAAAGGTAAAATTTGTAAGGTTTGAATTGTTATTGTCCTGAATTACTTTCCACCGCTACTATAGATATGATTAAAATATCTACTTACACAGTCCGGTATTATTTATTTCTTTTTAGTGTAAAAAAGATTTAGGCAAAAAGAATAAGTTATTTCAATAAATACGTTTTACTCATCACACAACGTATAACACACGTAACCCATGAAACACAGTTAGTTCACTAAGATGGAAACAACTTTTTGACAAAACATTTCCGGCCAAATTAGTATCTTTTTCGTAACAGTACTTCTTTAAATATAACATTTCTAGCACAATACAAACGAATTGTAATCGTAGACAACGAAATGTGCAAATCTACTTGTATATAAGCCGTACTTTATAAAACTTTAACTTATTTTAGGACTAGGTTCGATAAAGAGATAAATTAATACTGTAACCTGTGTACGTTTTTCTTTACTTTAGTTTAGTTAGGACTAAACTTTACTGTACTTAATACTATCGATAAATAAACTTATAATGTTATTCTACGACCTAACGTCAAACCTTTTCTAAAAACTTTGATAAGTTTAATATTCTGTTGTACAAAATGGTTTATAAAGTATATTTACAATCCCCTTTTGTTATCAAGTCGTTACAATTGTTGTATGAAACAAGAAGTAACTGTCATTATTCACTCAACGACAAATTGAGCTGCAAAGGTCAGAAGAAAAACCGCGCATGCGAACCTGCTGCATGAGCATGCGTAGTTAGAATGCTTACCCTCGGTTAGAAAGGGTAACGGTCATACGTACAAACAAGCAGAATAATAGTATACATTCTTGTATAAAAATTATTCTAATTGTGCGCATGCTCACTATTTAGTAAGTTTAGATGTACAGGTATACAAATGTGAGACTCGTATTTCAAAACACATGGCTTCATGTATTAATGTATGTGTTACCTGTCTTGGTGACATATGGTTACACAGGCACGTGATTAAAAAAAAGCCCTTCTC
>NW_013779651.1:0-692 GCF_000517525.1 Limulus polyphemus
GACGGTTATTGCCTGTGTTTATTCTGTGCTCTACCAGGTTTATGCATCCGAGGTCATAGATCTCCTTTCGAAAAGACGTCAGCATAATTTACCAAAAGTTCTTTTACCTGAAGAGCTTGTGATGATGACAAATGGACTATGCTCTTCTTGTAGAAGTCAGTCAAATATTCCGGAAGTGTATGTTCTTTCTTCACAGTTGCATTCCTTGCTTTAACATTGACTGGCTCTACCTCCTGGCACACGCCCAACAATGCCTCTTCCTTAAGTGTCTGCTCATATTCAGAGAAATTGGCCACTGTTATAGGTACTACTTGGCTACCTGCTACAAGTGACCTTCCAATCTTGAAATCCGCTGGCCTGGATGGGTCTTCCACTGCTTCTACAAGCATTGGGCTTTCATGGGGATGTTTTTTTATCCTTCCCCAAATTATCTTCTCTGACATAGGTGGTATTGTAGTTGATTTAAGTGCTGTGACATGCAGATCAATGGATGTAGCAACACTTACTGGAGTCCGGCCTTTGTTGTTTCCAATCGTCATTTTATCGAAGTTAACTACACACTTCCTCGGTAGTAGATAGTCCAATCCTAATATGCATTGGTCTTCGATGTCAGCCAAGTATACTTTCTGTCTGTTTTTCATGCATATGAACGATAAAGCTATTTTAGGTAAACAGCTCACGTGCGAAAGCTC
>NW_013779652.1:0-693 GCF_000517525.1 Limulus polyphemus
GCTGCTTTCAAACGCTTGAATACTTCCTCCAGGGGGACATTTCCTCATCAGAAGTTGTTGCAAATACAATAACATCGTCCAGGTGCACTAAGGCTATACTCCATTGTAGGCCTTCCAATACTCGTTCCATCAGCCTCTCAAATGTTGCTGGAGCCTTACTGAGCCCGAATGGCATCACTCGATATTGCCAGAGACCTTGGCCATAACTAAATGCTGTGTTGGATCTATCTGCTTCAGCCATTTTTACTTGATGGAAACCTGACTTGGCTCACTTAGGGCATCAAGAGTATCATCAATTCTTGGCAGTGGGTATGAGTCTTTTTCGGTTATGCTGTTAAGAGCCCTGAAGTCCACACAGCAACATTGGATCCCATCCTTCTTCTGAACTATCACGAAGGGAGCTTACCAGGTACTGTCTGATTTCTCGACTATCCCTTCCTTAATTAGACAATCCATGACCTTCTCTATCTCTTGTACTGGAGCTATTCTCCTTGGAGAGATCTTTATTGGCCGGTGATTGCCTGTGTTTATTATGTGCTCTACAAGGTTTGTGCAGCCGAGGTCATGATCTCCTTTCGAAAAGACGTCAGCATAATTTGCCAAAAGTTCTTTTACCTGAAGAGCCTGTGATGATGCCAAATGAATTATGCTCTTCTTATAGAGGTCAGTCAAATATTCTGGAAGTGTATGTTC
>NW_013779653.1:0-2062 GCF_000517525.1 Limulus polyphemus
CTTTAGTCCTTACTTGGTACAACTACTCCATGAACACCTAGGTGTAACTCTAGTTACGGAATTTATAAAAACCATACTCATCTTTAGCCTTACTTGGTACAACTACTCCAGGAACACTTAGGTTTAACTCTAGTTACCGAATTTATATCCCCATACTCATCTTTAGCGTTATTTGGTACACTAACTCCACAAACACCTAAGTGTAACTCTAGTTACCGAATTTATAACCACCATACCCATCGTTAGCGTTATTTGGTACAACTCCACGAATACCTAGGTGTAACTCTAGTAATCGAATTTGTAACCAACATACTCATCTTTAGCGTTCTTTGGTACAACAACTCCACGAACATCTAGGTGTAACTCTAGTTACACAATTTATAACCACCATACTCATCTTTAGCCTTACTTGGTACAACTACTAAATGAACACCTAGGTGTAACTCTAGTTACAGTATTTATAACCACCATACTCATCATTAGCCTTACTTGGTACAATTACTCCATGAACACCTAGGTGTATCTCTATTTACCGAATTTATAACCACCATACTCATCTTTTGCTTTACTTAGCAAAACTACTCCATGAACACCTAGGTGTAACTATAGTTACTGAATTTATAACCACCATACTTATCTTTAGCGTTATTTGGTACAACAACTCCAAGAACACCTAGGTGTAACTCTAGTTACCGAATTTGAAACCACCATACTCATCTTTAGCGTTTTTTGGTACAACAACTCCACGAATACCTACCAAATAACGCTAACGATGAGTATGGTTTTTATAAATTCGGTAACTATAGTTACACCTAGGTGTTCATGGAGTAGTTTTGCCAGGTAAAGCTAAAGATGAGTATGGTGGTTATAAATTCGGTAACTAGAGTTACACCTACAAATTCGGTAACTAGAGTTACACCTAGGTGTTCGTGGAGTTGTTGTAACCACCATACTCATCTGTTGCGTTATTTGGTACAACAACTCCACGAATACCTAGGTGTAACTCTAATTACCGAATTTATAACCACCATATTCATCTTTATCCTTACTTGGTACAACTACTTCATGAAAACCTAGGTGTAACTCTAGTTACCGTATTTATAACCACCATACTCATCTTTAGCCTTACTTGGCACAACTACTTCATGAACACCTAGATGTAACTCTAGTTACAGAATTTATGACCACCATACTCATCTTTAGCCTTACGTGGTACAACTACTCCATTGAACACTTAGGTGTAGCTCTAGTTTCCGAATTTGTAACCAACATACTCATCTTTAGCGTTATTTGGTACAACAACTCCACGAATACCAAAGATGAGTATGGTGGTTATAAATTGTGTAACTAGAGTTACACCTAGGTGTTCGTGGAGTTGTTGTACCAAATAACGCTAAAGATGAGTATGGGGTTATAAATTCGGTAACCAGAATTTAACCTAAGTGTTCAAGGAGTAGTTGTACCACGTAAGGCTAAAGATGAGTATGGTGGTCATAAATTCTGTAACTAGAGTTACACCTAGGTGTTCATGAAGTAGTTTTGCCAAGTAATGCTAAAGGTGAGTATGGTGTTTATAAATTCGGTAACTAGAGTTACACCTAGGTGTTCGTGGAGTTGTTGTACCAAATAACGCTAACGATGAGTATGGTGGTTATAAATTCGGTAATTAGAGTTACACCTAGGTATTCGTGGAGTTGTTGTACCAAATAACGCAACAGATGAGTATGGTGGTTACAAATTCGGTAACTAGAGTTACACCTAGGTGTTCGTGGAGTTGTTGTACCAAATAACGCTAACGATGAGTATGGTTTTTATAAATTCGGTAACTATAGTTACACCTAGGTGTTCATGGAGTAGTTTTCCCAGGTAAAGCTAAAGATGAGTATGGTGGTTATAAATTCGGTAACTAGAGTTACACCTAGTTAACTAGAGATACACCTAAATGTTTATGGAGTAGTTGTACCAAGTAAGGCTACTATGTGGTTATAAATTCGGGGGAAAACTTAGTTTTAACTCTATTTACCGAATTTATAACCCCATACTCATCTTTAGCGTTATTTGG
>NW_013779654.1:0-691 GCF_000517525.1 Limulus polyphemus
AGTAATCTTTCAAGCAAGCAGAATAAATTTCTGTTATATCCCTAGTTTTGAAACTTATGTTTTATATGAGAAGCCAGTCACTTGTGGTGTACATGGATTATAAAACAGATTTATAAAATGCTACTTAAGTTTACAAATAACAAATTTTATTAGTTTACAAAACTGTACATATACTTAACTAGATCTTGTACAGGTAGCATTCTGGTATTCATGGTTACATTATATGAACCTTTCGTGCTTTTGCTGCTGCAAATGCATCAATTAAACTATCAAAATTTAAGGTATTAAGTACGTCTTTTTTCAATACTTAATATTGCCAAGTTACTAAGTCGTTCTTGAGTCATTGAGGTTCTCAAGTATGTAAGAATTAATTTCAGCTTGCTGAGGGACCTTTCACAACTAGCAATAGAAACCCCAATTGTTAACAAGATCTGCAATGCAATTCTTAAATTTGAGAAAACATCTTCACCATATGAAATTATAAATGTTAGCAAATCAGTTGCAACCATTGGTTCAGGAAAATCGGTCTGTGTTCTTTTACTTATCAACATTCTGCAGTCTTTAATACAATTCTGGTCCATCAATATCACCTGGATAGCTCTTTTCTTAGTCAGAACATTTTTCTTGCAATTTTCCATCTTCGAAATCTCCAGAAACAATATTTTGCACATCTAGTACAAATCCAAACCAT
>NW_013779655.1:0-1044 GCF_000517525.1 Limulus polyphemus
CCGTTATCAAAATCTACAAAATCTAGTGTAAGAAGCGCTAAAAAAGCCGTTATCTAAGTCGAAAAAATCTAATGTAAGAAAGACTAAAAACCATTATGAATTGAAAAAAAACCTAGTGTAAGAAGGACTAAAAAAGCCGTTATCAAAATCGACAAAATCTAGTGTAATAAGTGAGTAAAAAGATCATTATGATTGTGAAAATATATTCTAAGAAGGTCTAAAAAGACTGTATCAAAGTCAACAGAATTTAGTGCAAGAAAGACTAAATAGACCATTATGAATGCCAAAAAATCTAGTGTAAGAATTGGTAAAAAGATCGTCATTAAAGTTAACAAAATCTTGCGGAAGAAGGAACAAAATATACCGTTATCATTGTCAACAAAATATTGTGTAACAAGGACTAATAAGACCATTATGAAAGTCAACAAAATTTAGTGTAAGAAGGACTCAAAAGACCATTTTAAATGTTAAAAAAAATCTAGTGTAAGAATTACCAAAAATAACGTTATCAAAGTTAACAAAATCTAATGGAAGATCGACTAAAAATACAGTTATCAAAGTCGACAAAATCTAGTGGCAAAACGATTAAAAATTCCGTTATCAATGTCAATAAAATCTAGTGCAAGAAGGACAGAAAATACCATTATGAAAATCATTAAAATCTAGAGAAAGACAGACTAAAAAATACCGCTATCAAAGTCGAAAAAATCTAGTGGAAGAAAAACTAAAAACCCGTTATCAAAGTCAACAACATCTAGTGGAAAAATGGCTAAAAATACCGTTATCAAAGTCGAAAATATCTAATGTAAGAAGGACAAAAAGACCGTTATAAAATCGATAAAATCTAGAGCAAGAAAAACTAGAAAAACCATTATGAATGTCAAAAAACTCTAGTGTAAGAAGGACTAAAAAGACCATTATCAAAGTGACAAAATGTCGTGTAACACGACCGTTATTAAAAGACCGTTTTCAAAGTCAACAAAATCTAGTGTAAGAAAGAATAAAAACCATTATGAATATCAAAAATTCTAGTGCAAGAATTAA
>NW_013779656.1:0-692 GCF_000517525.1 Limulus polyphemus
CTCTCGAGATTACAAAGTCAATTGTCTTGCGGACTTATAATATTTGATTAGTACTCATATTAACAGCTGCCTCGTTTTAGTGGATATACAGTTTTGACCCTTTCATTGGCCATGAGAATAATACACAAAACGATACTATGGATGCGAAATTTTTTACAAACCAATTTCAGAACACAAAGCCATAACAAATATCCAAAATAGTCGCCACCTACGACTGTTCACATTAACAGCCGAATATATCGCTAAGAACGAGGCTATAGATGAAGTAATACATTCTAATAATCATAAGTAAAAACGGTATAATAAGCTAGCTATATCTATTTAAAGATAATTGCTCATTACACTAACCTGAGCCAACGTTCACAGTTTTATTTACACTACAGCGAAACTGTCACCCTACACCTAACCCAACTAATCCTTTATGGTTTGACTGTCACTCTACACCTAACCTAACTAATCCTTTATGGTTTGACTGTCACCCTACCCACACCTAATCTAACTAATCCTTTATGGTTTTGATTGTCACCCTACCCACACCTAATGTAACTAATCCTTTATGGTTTTGACTGTCACCTACCCACACCTAATGTAACTAATCCTTTATGGTTTGACTGTCACTCTACACTTAACCTAACTAATCCTTTATGGTTTGACTGTCACCCTACCCACACCTAATGTAACTAATCCTTTAT
>NW_013779657.1:0-1348 GCF_000517525.1 Limulus polyphemus
GTGATATTTCCAGTAATTTTGTTGACCTTACAAAATAAAATATATCTTAGCTATATATTTTCCATTCATTACTAAAATCAAAGTGTGTTCAATGCCGGTTTTCCTAATATATATAATTACTATTTGACAAAAATCTTTGCGTGTGTCTACATTATAAGTACGGAAAAACTGGACTGATTGTCACCAAACTTGTAACATACTTTTATGACCCTTCCGGGTGGGGGGATATCATAAGAAGTCGGCATTCGGATCTGACCAATGATCTCTCCGTGCGTTGAACGGGTACGGCAGCTAATAGGATATATACAGCAGGATCGCTATCGTTTTAGTAAGGAAATATGAGTTATTGTGACTCTTTGCTAAGTGCTGTAACATGTGAGAAATCAATTTCCCAAACAACTGGTAAAATCATAGTCGTTTTAATGATGATATATAAGTGTGAGGATGATTATTGTTTTTAACCTGTTCAAAAGCATGTGAGTAACGGTAACTCGTGCCTGGAAAACAAACACTGACCCTTAACAACAGCGTGAAAATTTTAATAAGCCCTTAAGCCTGATAAATGGCTAAAATAGTAAGTTGAAGGTTAACGTAAAATAAATTCAGTTATCGATAAACAAGAATAATTAAACCAACGTTTAATTGTTACATTTTACTTTTTGCTACGTAACGAGAAACCTTCTTTCGTCAGGTTGCACGTCAGGGTTCGGAGTATTCCAAAACATAAGCAACAAATCGACATTTACTGATAGGACTGTATAATGAATATAAGTGTATTCAACTATAAATGATCTCGAAATGTCGAGAAGATACACATTGTTTTTTCGACTGTGAGATATGAATATACATATATAATAAACTACATCCTGCGAGAAACTTAAAATACTATGTTATGCCATGAAATCATACTTTATAACTATATGTTATCCTGCAAGTACCTCAAGGTGCTATGATATATAGTTCAAAAGACTACGATATGTCAATAAATTAGTTTATAACTATTTGTTATCCTGCAAGTAGCTCAAAGTGCTATAGTATATAGTTCAAGACACTACGATATCTCATTAAATTAGTTTATTTGTTATCCTGCAAGTACCTCAAGATACTATGATATGTCATTAAATCATAGTTTATAACTATTTGTTATGCTACAAGTACCTCAATATACTATATGCCATTAAATCACAGTTTATAACTACTTGTTATCCTACAAGTAGCTCAAAATCCTATTATATGCCAAGAATTACAGTTTATAATTGTTATCCTGAAAGTACTTCAAGATACTATATACACCATTAATCACAGTTTATAATTATTTATTATCCTACAACTAGATTAAGATACTATG
>NW_013779658.1:0-691 GCF_000517525.1 Limulus polyphemus
TGAGAAACTTCCCACAAGAATAGTAATAACTTTGGGGTTTCTGATTCCTTTTAAATCGCTATTCAGTAACCTAAGTTAATTTAGGTGTGTGAATAATGTTAGGACATTGCACCTAATTCATTATTCAAGATTATACAGTGGACTAATGATTATATATATATTATTTAATTTTAAAAAAAGGGGGAAAAAAGATTACATCATAAGGAAGAGCAGTGTGAATTTTACACAGCATATCCAACCTTAGATGAAAAATAATTAAATGTAAAATTACGTAGAACATGAAAAAAAAAAGAAACAACGCAGCTACAAAACAGACATGTAACACCTGGGCACACACCATAAGGTGGGTAGTTATGCAATGTGCCCTGGTTTTTGAGGTACTGGCAGAAGTAAGACCCAAACTGTATTGGGGTACATCATCTATCCAGTTTTATCTCAGTTTCGCATATTCTTAAAAAAAAAAAAAATATATATATATAAATAAATGACAAAGAAGAAAAGATGATGTGGGTACTCTAACCCACAGCGAAAGGTGATAAAGATGTGCTCGTATCAACTTATAAAGCTTTTTGTTGTAATTTTATTTACTGTTGCACCAAAGAACTTTATTTTTTTCCCCATACTTTTATAAACAAGATAAAAATACATACATGTATGGTTCAGGTTGGTCCCCCCCCCCCACCACACACAC
>NW_013779659.1:0-492 GCF_000517525.1 Limulus polyphemus
ACTACTACTTCTAGAAGGATAAAGTATTGAATCATTCTTTGTCAGTATTGAACATTATACTACTACTTCCACAAGGATAAAGTATTAAATCATTCTTTGTCAGTATTGAACATTATACTACTACTTCTACTAGGATAAAGTATTAAATCATTCTTTGTAAGTATTGAACATTATACTACTACTTCTACTAGGATAAAGTATTAAATCATTCTTTGTCAGTATTGAACATTATACTACTACTTCTACAAGGATAAAGTATTAAATCATTCTTTGTCAGTATTGAACATTATACTACTACTTCCACAAGGATAAAGTATTAAATCATTCTTTGTCAGTATTGAGCATTATAGTACTACTTCTACAAGGATAAAGTATTAAATCATTCTTTGTCAGTATTGAACATTATACTAATACTTCTACAAGGATAAAGTATTGAATCATTCTTTGTCAGTATTGGACATTATACTACTACTTCTACAAGGATAAAGTATT
>NW_013779660.1:0-694 GCF_000517525.1 Limulus polyphemus
AAACATTTCAAAGAAATAGTATCTCTTCTTCACATTAAACGAATGAAGCATAATTATATATATACATATTAAAATGTCTCTTGAAGCTTATAAAATTACTACATGCCATTAAAGTAATTTCTTTCATGAATGTCAGGTGGAAAACTTAGTGTCGGTAAAACATTGGTTCTTAATTTACAACAGCCCCCCAGTGGCACAGCGGTATGTCTGCGGACTTACAACGCTAGAAACCGGGTTTCGATACCCGTGGTGGGCAGAGCACAGATAGCCCTTGTGTAGCTTTGTGCATAATTACAAACAAACAATTTACAACTTGTTTTTTTTTATTGTAAGAAAAACATTTTAACGAGAAACCGTAGAATCTTAGAAATGATAATAATTATACCAAATATATTAAGATAAAGTTTTGAATTAATTTATTTGATCGATATTATTAGTATGAATTTTCATGAAAACATATTTCTAAATGTATGAAACTGAACCTCATTGAGAAATTAAAAAAACAACAACAATTGTAAGACTTTTTTAATCACATATATGTGTTTAATCAACATTTAGATTCAACATTATCACGCATGTGTATTTCGAGGTTTCTTACAAGATCTTATGATAATGTTTATGTTACATCTTACATTATTGTTACAGATAATTGTTTTTGCTATTACTAGAGGACGCATTAATACTTTTATATTTG
>NW_013779661.1:0-693 GCF_000517525.1 Limulus polyphemus
GAAAAGGAACAGATGCTGGTTTACTGGTGTCATCACTTCCAGCAAGGAAAGCTCTCATCAATTTGCTTGACTCCATCATCGAAGCTGCAATTTGTGCATTTCTTTTGCGTCCCTGTGCCCCCTTTCTTTTTTTCGACATAATTTGCTAAAAGAATAAATTAATAAATGCTGACTACACTATTTAGTTGCAACATGGAAATTGTCATATGAAAGGAAGCATTCCACTTTCCTAAGTTCCTAACCACAAAATATGTTTAAATTATACAATTATAGTTGCCACTCAGGACTAGTTAAGCACATCTGGACCACTCATACTCATGTTAATTAATGTGACAAACAGTAAGAAAATCAATGCAGATGAGTGTATATGCTGGTAAATCATATTTATGAGCATCATATAAATTACTGGTCGTTGATAAATCACATTTAAAAACTCGATAGGTTTAACTACAGCAACATATAGAAGACAAATATGAAATTGCTCGAATGAAAATTACACACACTGTGGAGAAAGGTGCAATCATAACATAATATAAGCCTAGAGGCTCAAAGGCTATATTTAATATTAAAGGTTTGATAGAACGAGAAAATTTAAATATAGGCTAACTAATTAGTGGTGCTAGATTACAGTTCCTTGATTAAGTCACTAGTATATCTAGATCTAACATTAATGTTAGACCTGTTATTTCCATC
>NW_013779662.1:0-1418 GCF_000517525.1 Limulus polyphemus
GTTCTGTCGGATACTTGCAATTGTTGAATGACCAAAAAATCCTGTCGGATACTAACAATCGTTGAATGACCAAAAAATCCTGTCGGATACTAACAATCGTTGAATGACCAAAAAGTCCTGTCGGATACTTACAATCCCATATAGACATATTTATTAGTAACGCGATTTTACATCTACAAGGTGATTTGTCGACGACACCCTAAACCTCATCTAACCATAATAGTTATCAGTTTGAATTGAAATCACATCTCCATTTAAAAGTAAATACTATTTAATTAGTGCAATCTGAAGCCCTAGCGTTCTGCATATTGTCATTTGTGACACCGTTGGTTTACTTAGAGCTTATTTTGACATTTAGTGCAAATATAACTGATGACCTTTGTACGTTTACTATTATAATGTGACGAGTATACTATAGTGTTTTTAATACACTTGTCTATTTACCTTCTAAAAACAGTAGATGTCCTTCAAAAACTTTACATAAGTCTTTCTTTGCTATTCCGGCCTCAATCTTAATGGACGAACATATCATTAAAATTATTGTAATTTGTGTAAATCCCATTAACTTAAAATATGTTTCAATCTATACCAATAATTTCTAAAAACAATTTAATACACGCCCATGAAGAAAACTCGCATTGTAGAATGGAACGATCCATTTTAATGAGGCATGTACCTTTATTCTGAAAAAAGGTATAAGATTAAATAAAATGTTCATTTGATTAAAAATTCATCATGGATTTATAATTTTTGGTTAAGTGATTATTTTTCGGAAAATAAATCATGTTCTGTTATCGCACTAGTAACTGTCACACTGAAAACCGGAAAATAAATCATGTTCTATTATCCCACTAGTAACTGTCACACTGAAAACCGGAAAATAAATCATGTTCTGTTATCCCACTAGTAACTGTCACACTGAAAACCGGGAAAATAAATCATGTTCTGTTATCGCACTAGTAACTGTCACACTGAAAACCGGAAAATAAATCATGTTCTATTATCCCACTAGTAACTGTCACACTGAAAACCGGAAAATAAATCATGTTCTGTTATCCCACTAGTAACTGTCACAATGAAAACTTTTCAACATTCTATCTTACTTCACTGAATCAAATGAAGCACGACTAGCGACTGTCACACGAACTTTCCTGGCCCAGCATGGCCAGGTAATTAAGGCACTCGACTCGCAATCTGAGGGTCGCGGGTTCGAATCCCCGTCACACCAAACATGCTCGCCCTTTCAGCCGTGAGGACGTTATAATGTGACGGTTAATCTCATTATTCGTTGGTAAAAGAGTAGCCCAAGACTTGGCGATGGATGGTGTTGACTTGCTGCTTTCCTTAGAGTCTATAAATACTAAATCAGGGACGCTGATAGCCCTCGTGTAGCTTTGAGCGAAATTCAAAACAACTTA
>NW_013779663.1:0-694 GCF_000517525.1 Limulus polyphemus
TATAGCTTTTCTACAAATTAAGGAAAAGTCAGTCAGTCGTGTTTAAGATCTGATAATAATCCAACTATATGTTCTAGCCGGAAACTTCGAATTTTTAATTCGAGTCCGTTAAGCTATTAAGGCTTGCGTTAAATGTAAATGCTGAAAACTAGGTATTTGAAATTCCAACGACAAAAGTAATTTAAATTCATGTGCAGAGAAAAATAAATTGAGAGAAAGAATATAGCTCTACGTACAGTAACCCCGGGTGAAGTTGTAAATCTCCCCAAACGTTGGTCCAGTGCTCCGGGGTACTTGTACCGTCCAGGAGGAACCGTTCCAGCTTCGCTTGCCTCCAAATTAATCCAAAAATAGATTATGTTTACTTTCAGCTGTGATATCTATGTTAGGAAAAATTAAGAAAAAATACTTGGAAGTTCAGTTATCTCTCAATAGATGGAGAAACAAATAATAAGGAAAAATATTTAGAAGTTCAGTTATCTCTCAATAGATGGAGAAACAAATAATAAGGAAAAATATTTGGAAGTTCAGTTATCTCTCAATAGATGGAGAAAAAAATTAAGAAAGAATACTTGGAAGTTCAGTTATCTCTCAATAGATAAAGAAAAAATTAAGAAAAAATACTTGGATGTTCAGTTATCTCTCGGTAGACGGAGAAAAAATACTTGGAAGTTCAGTTATCTCTCAATAGATA
>NW_013779664.1:0-692 GCF_000517525.1 Limulus polyphemus
GAGGCCAGAAAAGGTCAGCTCCAGAGAAGTTTGAGGGACTTTGCTGGCACTGTAACAAACCTGGGCACAAGAAAGCTCAATGCTGGAAAGTTCAACACAGGGAAGATGCCATGGCAGGAAAGGCTGCTACCTAGAGAGGTTGTTGGAACTGTGGAGAGCAAGGACATATGAGGAGCCAGTGTAAGAAGAATACTACCAATAAGTCAGCTTCGGGAAACCAGTAGTGGTTGGTGCTGAGGGACGCTCACCAATCCCCAGGAAAGCTGGATGGCCAAAGTGCAATTTTGTCATATATTCTGCATCTCAGCAACCCCTTGTGAGTACCAAGGAGCTAGATCACAAAGGAGTATCAGAAACCATACAGAAGCTCTGTGGTGTGACAGGAAATTATGCAAGGTTGTGGGGGCCAGTGTGGGTAACTATTGAACTCATGGGCATGAAGGACAGACACAAAGTATACTTGGCTGACATTGAAGACCAATGCATATTAAGGTTAGACTACTTACTACCGAGGAAGTGGGTAGTTAACTTCGAGAAAATGACGAATGGGAACAACAAAGTCCAAATTCCAGTAAGTGTTGCTGCATCTGTTGATTTGCATGTCACAGAACTTAAGTCAACTACAATACCCCTATGTCAAAGAAGATAATTTGGGGTGGAATATAAGAACATCCCCAAGGAAGCACGATGCT
>NW_013779665.1:0-1148 GCF_000517525.1 Limulus polyphemus
ATAGCTTCTTAACGCTGGTTTACATAAGTGAGATATGTTTAGTAAGCACGTTTCTAGCATTTTTAATGCTGGTGTACATAAGTGAGTTATGTTTCACATTTAAGTTTATATTTTTTAACGCTGGTTTGCATAAGTGAGTTATGTTTAGTAATCACGTTTCCAGCTTCTTAACACTGACTGGTTTACATGGGTGAGTTATGTTTACTAATCTCGTTTATATCGTCATAACGCTGGTTTACATAAGTGAGTTATGTCTAATAATCATGTTTCTAGCTTTTTAAAGCTCGTTTACATAAGTGAGTTATGTTTAGTAATCACGTTTCTAGCTTTTTAACGCTGGTTTACATAGGTGAGTTATGTTTACTAATCTCGTTTATAGCTTCATAACGCTGGTTTAAATAAGTGAGTTATGTTTATTAATCACGTTTCTAGCTTCTTAACGCTGGTTTACATAAGTGACTTGTGTTTAGTAATCACGTTTCTAGCTTCTTAACGGTGGTTTACATAAGTGAGTTATCTTTAGTAATCACGTTTCTAGCTTTTTAACGCTGGTTTACGTAAGTGAGTCATGTTTAACATTAACGTTTATATCTTCTTAACGCTGGTTTACATAAGTGAGTTATGTTTAGTAATCACGTTTCTAGCTTTTTAATGCTGGTTTACATAAGTGAGTTATGTTTAACATTCACGTTTATAGCTTTTTAACGCTAATTTACATAAGTAAGTTATGTTTAGTAATCACGTTTCCAGCTTCTTAACGCTGGTATACATAAGTGAGTTATGTTTTGTAATAACATTTAAAGCTTCTTAACGCTTGTTTGCATAAGTGAGTTATGTTTACTAATCACGTTTTCAGCTTCTTAACACGGGTTTACACAAGTGACTTATTTTTACTAATCAGGTTTCTAGCTTCTTAACGCTCGTTTACATAAGTGAATTATGTCTACTAATCAAGTTCCTGCTTTTTAACGCTGGTTTACATAAGTGAGTTATGTTTAGTAATCACGTTTCTAGTTTTTGTCCATTGGTTTACATAACTGAGTTATGTTTAGTAATCATGTTTCTAGCTTCTTAACGCTGGTTTATATAAGTGAGTTATGTTTACTAATCACGTTTCCAGCTTCTTAACACGGGTTTACACAAGTGAC
>NW_013779666.1:0-692 GCF_000517525.1 Limulus polyphemus
TACTTCACAAACTTCCGGTAATAGATACAGAGTCTCAAGAAACTTCTTAACTCTCCCAAATTTTCTGGTGTTGGCCAATCATGCACTGCTTTCACCTCATCAGGATCAGTTCGCACACCATGCTCACTTACAATGTGACCCAAGTGGCATTTCTTGGAATGGAATTTGAGGTTTGCTGCTTTCAAACGTTTGAATACTTCCTCTAGCTGGGACATTTCCTCATCAAACGTTGTTGCCAACACAATGACATCTCCAGGTACACTAGGGCTATCCTCCATTGTAGGCCTTCCGGTACTCTTTCCGTCAGCCTCTCAAATGTTGCTGGAGCATTGCTAAGCCCAAATGTCATCACACAGTATTGCCAGAGACCTTTGGCCATAACTAAATGCAGTCTTAGGTTTATTTTCACTTGATGATAACCCGACTTTAAGTCTAGAGTTGAAAACCACCTGGCTCCACTTAGGGCATCGAGAGTATAATCAATTCTTGGCAGTGGATATGAGTTCTTTTTGGTTATACTGTTAAGAGCCCTGAAGTCCACACAGCAACGTTGGGTCCCATCATTCTTCTGGGCTAACATGACGGGAGCTGACCAGGGACTATCTGATTTCTCGAATATCCCTTCCTTAATTAGGCCATCCATGACCTTCTCCATCTCTTGTCGCTTTGCTGGAGCTATTCTCCTCGGAGGG
>NW_013779667.1:0-695 GCF_000517525.1 Limulus polyphemus
GTGAAGTAAAAAAGGAAATAGAAAAATATTAACATTTTGTATGAAATTCCAAACAAAAAAAAAGGAAGAGAGCACAAACAAAAAGTGTTTTTTATCAACTGTCGAAATAAATGGCTTTTACTTATATTTCTTAATAGTATAAATATATACTATGTAGTTGTTGGGCTTAGGATTCTTCTACAGTAGATGTCTGTGATTTGTTAGTGATAGATTCAACGATAAATAAATAGCACACACATTTTACTTGTTTTCAAATGATATATATATATTATGAATATATGAAACATATGTACAATAAAGTATTCACACTATAGAGAATATAAGCATATAGTAAATGTTATGTCAGTATATGTATAGTTCTCTTCTTGTCAAAAGTCCACTAAGGCCTGTTCAATTACTATAGAATCTCAGTTGACAAGCCAAACTATTTTCTCAAATACTATCGCAATATTAGTCTGGTGTGATTCACTTACGATTGTGGTCTTTTCTCTTCTGAAGATCCCATGTTCATTTCATCAAAGTGCACTCAGGCTGATTCAATTACTTTAGAATTTCACTTTGATGGAATAAACTTATTTTTTCTTATTTCTTTTTCCACTGTTAGTTTCACTCTAATATATATATATGCAGATTTTGTTAAACAAGACCGATGTCTGTAGGTTTACTTTCTTCTTAGAATTCTTCTCAAGAAGTCG
>NW_013779668.1:0-2115 GCF_000517525.1 Limulus polyphemus
CTTACATTCTTATTTATAAAGATTAAATAGAACGAATTACTTCACCAGCTGGATAACCCTGTTGTTAGTGTTAACAACTTAATCCTTAGGCCTTAAACTTACAACGAGGTTTGACCAGCGTACCATTAGATGTAAGCTAGGCCTAAGACGATATAACATACAAGTACAAAATAATTTTAAATATAAGTAAAACAATAAAATCAGATATTTTACACATTCTAATCAATACTATTAATGGAGGTAATATAAAAGAAGTAATACAGTATTGACAAAATATTATTCATGAACATCTAGTAAACTACAATAATATTAATACCCAACCATTATAGTTTATACTCTTCGTGAAGCTTCCATCACCGGAAGTGTGCGAGACGACAGAGAAGAACAAGAGGCTTGACAAAAGTACTCAATTTATTGAATATTGGATCATCCTGGTGTAACATGATCCTTTCAGGCTTTTACTGTGTGAAGATGTAGTTTAAGTACTGGATCATTCTGGTGGAACATGATCCTTTCAGGCTTATACTGTGTGAAGATGTACATTAAGTGCTGGACCAGTCTGACTCTGAATAGTCTGAGTGCTAGGTGCTTTTTCTGTTAATATTAAAAAACTTTTATTATTTAACAGTTTTCAGATTTAATTTGTATAACCTTCTAAATTAATACCCAAGTTTTTCTTTAAAACATATTTTGTGTGTTATTTTCTCTACCCTTTAACGTTTACGGAATCAGTCCTTTTGACCTACTTTGTAAACACCGCAAAAAATACGAAATAAATCTAAGTTATCACTCTTTTTCTTTGTAGAATGACTACAGGTTTAAGAGACAATTATAATTATTTATCCTAAAATGTTCAATCGCCTATCCTTTTCATATCTATTTTATTTTATTTCTCTTTAAACCATGTTTTGGTACTAATCCTTTGGTACAAAAGACAAATTGCGCGTCAACCGCGCAACTCAAATTACGTAATCCACGAGCATCTCGCGTGAAGACGTCACTCAGAATTTGTATTTGTGGATTTAATTTCTGTTTTATTACTTAACATAAATTTCTAAATTACAGTGTAGTTACTTTTATAGCACTAAGTAATAAATAAATATAAAAACTGGATCATTCTGGTGGAACATGATCCTTTCAGGCTTATACTGTGTGAAGATGTACATAAAGTATTGGATCATCCTGGTGTAACATGATCCTTTCAGGTTTTTACTGTGTGAAGATGTATTTTAAGCACTGGATCATTCTGGTGGAACATGATCATTTCAGGCTTATACTGTGTGAAGATGTACATTAAATACTGGATCATTCTGGTGGAACATGATCCTTTCAGATTTTAACTGTGTGAAGATATACATTAAGTACTGGATCATTCTGGTGGAACATGAACCTTTCAGGCTTATACTGTGTGAAGATGTATTTTAAGTACTGGATCATTCTGGTGTAACATGATCCTTTCAGGCCTATACTGTGTGAAGATGTACATTAAGTATTGGATCATTCTGGCAGAACATGATCCTTTCAGGTTTTTACTGTGTGAAGATTTATTTTAAGTACTGGATCATTCTGGTGTAACATGATCCTTTCAAGCTTATACTGTGTGAAGATGTACATTAAATATTGGATCATCCTGGTGTAACATGATCCTTTCAGGCTTATACTGTGTGAAGATGTATTTTAAGTACTGGATCATTCTGGTGGAACATGATCCTTTCAGGCTTATACTGTGTGAAGATGTACATTCCCACATATCAAATCCTTAATTTCTTTCAAAACCTTTGATTAAATATTATCTGATCCAGAAGACTTATAATTCTTTGAACTTCCCAGTTTTTTAACAAGCTCAGAATTAATGTGATCATCTTTTTCAGTCTTGTTTCAGTCCATCTTCAACTGTCGAGGATCAGGGATATTGCTGAAATCTTCATTAGTGATAACTGAAGAAAAAGCAACATTTAATAACCCAGCCATCCCATAATCATCAGATATTAGCCATCCGTTGAAGGTCCTACTCCCATCCTAACATCCTGCTTATCCTTAATGTATTTGAAGAAATTCTTATTATTAATTTTGATACTTTCAGCCAACCTTGTTTTTATATACCTTTGATTTGCC
>NW_013779669.1:0-1021 GCF_000517525.1 Limulus polyphemus
TTTTTGGTACAACAACTCCACGAACACCTAGGTGTAACTCTAGTTACGGAATTTATAACCACCATACTCATCTTTAGCCATACTTGGTACAACTACTCCAGGAACACTTAGGTTTAAATCTAGTTACCGAATTTATAACCCTATACTCATCTTTAGCGTTATTTGGTACAGCCACTCCACGAAAACCTAGGTGTAACTCTAGTTACCGAATTTATAACCACCATACACATCGTTAGCGTTATTTGGTACAACAACTCCACGAACACCTATGTGTAACTCTAGTTACCGAATTTGTAACCACCATTCTCATCTGTAGCGTTATTTGGCACAACAACTCCACGAATACCTAAGTGTAACTCTAGTTACCGAATTTATACCCACCATACTCATCTTTAGCTTTAATTGGCACAACTACTCCATCAACACCTAGGTGTAACTCTAGTTACTAAATGTGTAACCCATACTCATCTTTAGCGTTATTTGGTACAACAACACCACGAATACCTAGGTGTAACTCTAGTTACCGAAGTTATAACCACCATACTCATCTTTAGCTTTACCTGGCACAACTACTCCATGAACACCTAGGTGTAACTATAGTTACCGAATTTATAACCACCATACTCATCCTTAGCATTATTTGGTACACCAACTCCACGAAAACCAAGGTGTAACTCTAGTTACCGAATATGGAGTATGTTGGTTACAATTTCGGAAACTAGAGTTACACCGAGGTGTTCGTGGAGTTGTTGTACCAAATAACGCTAAAGATGCGTATGGTGGTTAATCTTTAGCGTTATTTGGTACAACAACTCCACGAATACCTAGGTGTAACTCTAGTTACCGAATTTATAACCACCATACTCATGTTTAGCTTTTCCTGGCACAACTACTCCATGAACACCTAGGTGTAAGTATAGTTACCGAATAGTATAACCACCATACTCATCTTTAGCCTTAACTTGGTACAACTACTCCATGAACACATAGGTGTAACTCCAGTTACCGAATTAATAACCAC
>NW_013779670.1:0-693 GCF_000517525.1 Limulus polyphemus
AATTGTATTGTTGGTAGTACATTCAAGATACCTATCGAGTTGTATTGTTGGTAGTACATTCAAGATATCTATCGAGTTGTATTGTTGGTAGTACATTCAAGATATCTATCGAGTTGTATTGTTGATAGTACATACAAGATATCTATCGAGCTGTATTGTTGGTAGTACATTCAAGATATCTATCGAGCTGTACTGTTGGTAGTACATTCAAGATACCTATCGAGCTGTACTGTTGGTAGTACATTCAAGATATCTATCGAGTTGTATTTTTGGTAGTACATTCAAGATATCTAACCAGTTGTATTGTCTTCTAGTTTATTTACTTTAGAGAATTATTTGGGATTGCAGTATCTTCTAGTTTATTTACATTAGAGAATTATTTTGGATTGCAGTATCTTCTAGTTTATTTACTTTAGAGAATTATTTTGGATTGCAGTGTCTTCGAGTTTAGTTACATTAGAGAATTATTTTGGATTGCACTATCTTCTAGTTTATTTACTTTAGAGAATTATTTTGGATTGCAGTGTCTTCTAGTTTATTTACTTTAGAGAATTATTTTGGATTGCAGTATCTTCTAGTTCATTTACATTAGAGGATTATTTGGGATTGCAGTGTCTTCTAGTTTATTTACTTTAGAGGATTATTTTGGATTGCACTATCTTCTAGTTTATTTACTTTAGAGAATTATTTGGG
>NW_013779671.1:0-890 GCF_000517525.1 Limulus polyphemus
GTTGTTGTTGTGTATTTTAAGTATAATCCATTGTATGCGAGAGTTCTTCCTAGTTACCAGTGATGTTATACTTATGTTTAATTCGTTTTTAATGCTTGTCTTCTTTATTCATCACACAATCTTAGTGTAAACTTGAGCTTTCCGGTTTAAAACATTAAACTACTATAATTTTATTTATTCAGTTATTTTTTGAAACGTGACATACAGCCTAGTTATATGTCATTTTTTTACGTACAGAATATTCTATTTTTTATAAAAAAAATATATCAAAGTAAACCCGAAATGTTAAGCAAAACGTTACTACTTCATCTTTCTCTGTTATTTGTGTCAATAAAATTATCAAGATAATAAAGTGTTGAAGAATAAAAAGAGACAGAGATATAAAAATGATCTGGCACATTACACAATGATGTTCATTCTTTTCTTTCAATTTAAAACATTATTTCTATAGCGAACATAGTTTTGTTTACCGATACTGTAGAAAAAAAACACTTTAATCATGTGTGTTAGTAATAGGCTTTAATAACTCAATTATCTGAATAAAACCACACAAGTCTACAAGTAATGGCAACAACAACAAAACCTGTGTACATTATATTTCCCCTTTTCCATGATTCTCAATACAATACAATGTCACAGCGTATATTTCTTTCTTTTTTTTTGTTACACATTTTATTGGCATATTTTATATATACCACTACCTTTAGATTTAAGGCGGAAAGAAAGAAAAACGTTCTTGAACCAAATCTGTGGCGGATTTTTCATCATAAAATATAAAGAATAATTAAATATGTAATAATAATAATAATAAAACCAAAAGAGGGCGCTAGCAGATCACAGCACATTTTTCTCCAGAAAAGTTCTAGATTTCAAGTTCATAAACGAGAAAA
>NW_013779672.1:0-793 GCF_000517525.1 Limulus polyphemus
TCAAATAATTCAAAATTGGAACACTCTCCTATCAAACGGCTCGGCATGGCTAAGTGGTTAGGGCGCTCGACTCGCAATCTGCGAATCCCCGTCCCACCAAACATGCTCGCCCTTTCAGCCGTGGAGGCGTTATAATATGACGGTCAACCCCACTATTCGTTGATAAAAGAGTAGCCCAAGAGTTGGCGGTGGGTGGTGATTACTAGCTGCCTGCCCTCTAGTCTTACACTGCTATATTAGTGACGGCTAGTGCAGATAGCCCTCCTGTAGCTTTGCGCGAAATTCAGTCAAAACCTGCTATCAAACATTCATGAAGGAATTGTGTAAAGTGTAGGACCAAGAACGTATACTTATTTATATACATATATTGCTATAAATGTATATCATCATTAGACAGGGAGTTATTAACATATTTTTTCAGACTCCAGCATGAATTACTTTGATAAAATTTGGATTAACTTCCAAAGCTACGTCATGTTATCGACTGCAGTGTCATATAGGGGCCAGCTAGCTCTACTCATTTACATTTCAAGTAATCCAAAACAAATAATAACTAACAATAATTCGGACAATTTAAGTCTTTCTAGCCAAATGTCTGAACAACGATAATTAACTCAATATACACTCAGAGGAAACAGAACTCCCACGTTATTTCTTGAAATGGCATTACTGACCAGGTACATAGATGAAACCATAGTAAGTACAGGCAACAAACTCTATGGAGTTTTCACCTCATAGTTGGAATATGGTAATAATTCTCTCAAAACCTCATACGACATTCCACACCAGAAAA
>NW_013779673.1:0-695 GCF_000517525.1 Limulus polyphemus
AAGTGTTTTTTTTATATCGAAAAGCCAATGCGTTTTGGGAACAATGCGTTCCAACAACGGCTTTTATATCATGTTGCTTAGCAATAAAAGTATAACTCAACCTCTGTGTTGAAAGTTTAATGTGAAATGTATAAACTACAAGGTTGAAAAATAAATATTTGTTGTTTTCTAATTTAGAGGCTCCGTTAATTAATGATATTTTTTTATTTGTTTTTATTATTGAAGTTTAAAATCAGAGGACAATTCAGAGGGAAGTTTACCATTATAAAGAGACCACACCCAGTAAAGGAGCAACAAAAGTATATAGGTTATACTTTTATGCTAAAATGGGTTCAGAATACACGCGATGACATAGTCATCTATAATGTCAAAAGGGCGTATTTATTGATCTGAGTGTGACTGCCATAACTCCAAGAGGAAGTATCTCCTTATATTACGAATAGAAATCACATACGGACAGACACGCACATGTGTGCGTTCGCACGTGCATGTCTGTGTATGTGTGACCATCATAGGTCCAAGAATCTAAACTTTTTCAATCATACTAAGTGGACCCTGAGGGCGTGCAATTGATCTACTTGCCAACGCCTATGCGCATGCGGATGTTTTTAATAAAGCAAGCCAGTTAAAAAACCATATAGAAAAGAACTTTTCTAACATATAGAAAAGCCAGTGCGTGTTGATAACAATGCGTT
>NW_013779674.1:0-693 GCF_000517525.1 Limulus polyphemus
AAAGTGACGGTCAATCCCACTCTTCGTTGGTAAAAGAGTAGCCCAAGAGTTGGCGGTGGGTGGTGATGACTAGCTGCCTTCCCTCTAGTCTTACACTGCTAAATTAGGGACGGCTAGCGAAGATAGCCATCGTGTAGCTTTGCGCGAAATTCAAAAACAAACAAACAATTTTCCTATCCTAAAGACCTTTAAATGAACAATTTGTTCCATTTTCTGTCGTCCCTCCAGTGAATATATATACAATACCCACACACATATGTACTTATTATTATACAGATAGGTCTGTGTGTGTATCTACACTTCGTTTGTGTAATTTACTTATCTGTGTCCGTCGAATTTAATAAAACTAGGGTTTTAAGTGGTTTGATTTACTTCTTGTAAGTCAGTCGAAAATCGACAATGCACTGTTGTAGGTATACCCATGTTCAACAGAGTATATATATTATGATGCAATTGTTGTATATATACCCATGTTCAACAGAGTATATCTTATGGTGCAATTGTTATAGGTATACCCATGTTCAATAGAGTATACCTTATGGTGCGATTGTTGTAGGTATACCCATGTTCAATAGAGTATATATCATGATGCAGTTGTTGTAGGTATACCCATGTTCACAGAGTATATATTATGATGCAATTGTTGTATATATACCCATGTTCAACAGAGTATATCTTATGGTGCAATTGTTA
>NW_013779675.1:0-693 GCF_000517525.1 Limulus polyphemus
GTGTACGTCTTAGGAGACTAAAGTTGCCATGACCACATCGATTCAGACTTGATTTCTTCTCCAAAACCTAGAGAGCGTACGTCTTAGGAGACTAAAGTTGCCATGACCACATCGATTCAGACTTGATTTCTTCTCCAAAACCTAGAGAGCGTACGTCTTAGGAGACTAAAGTTGCCATGACCACATCGATTCAGACTTGTCTTCCTACCAACTGTAAACAGTCTGTGAACTCTGTGGTAAGAAGCTCTACACTTCTGAGACCTGGTGAAGGGTCCTTACGACGGAATGCTGGTAAGTTTTGGGTTCCTCTAATTGCCCAAGTTAATGCCCTGTTTTAAAGTATTGATATGGTGGAAAACCTTCCATCTTTATTATCACAAGATATTTACATGCTCATATTCAGTATGTACATACATCCACACCATATTCAGTATGTACATACATCCACACCATATTCAGTATGTACATACATCCACACCATATTCAGTATGTACATACATCCACACCATATTCAGTATGTACATACATCCACACCATATTCAGTATGTACATACATTCACACCATATTCAGTATGTACATACATCCACACCATATTCAGTATGTACATACATTCACACCATATTCAGTGTATACATACATCCACACCATATTCAGTATGTACATACATCCACACCATATTCAGTATGTACATA
>NW_013779676.1:0-722 GCF_000517525.1 Limulus polyphemus
CCTGACGTTTGTTCTATATATTTTCACCATTTTCACCACCAATTTGATAAACCAGGATTTGCAAAACATGTTATTGGTAGAGTAAGTTATAGGCTTTCGAAATGTTTACTTTCAATTCTTTTATAGCAATATTTGTACCAGCCGCTAAAACATTTGAAGATATATATCATTGATGTTTTACGTCAACCGAGTAAGTATATCATAGATACAGAAGTATACATGTGTATATCAGATATGAAATTATAATACATGAAGATGGGTTAATAAAGAGAAACTGGGAGTATCCAGTAAAAATTCTATATTTTCTCAACATTTCACTTTATGATCTTATCGAGATGTCGACACTCTAAGACCAGTCTTAACAAAACAAACATATCTACACTCCAGTTTACACTAATCTACTATACTACATGAAGATGTCAGAGCATGTTTGAATTATTCAGTCAAACATTATCAGATAACATTGTACAACATTAATTTTCTTTCGTGAGATATCTAATGAACAGCACTTTGTCTTACTATCCTTGAAGATGGTTTACAGAAATATTTATCAGAGTAGCTACAGATGAGCAAACATTATAATACTTTATTACGCAAATATTACACAAAAAGTATAGGCTGTGTTAAAGTTATAGTTTAAAAACATCTGAAAAGTGAAAAATGTTAAAAAATGTACTTCTTATATTCAACAGCTCCGTAACGATTCCGTTCTTTGTCTCCTT
>NW_013779677.1:0-694 GCF_000517525.1 Limulus polyphemus
GTGTAGTTATTTTTAGGTGCTGGGAACGCTATCATAACCGACTTTTTTCTTTCAGTTCGTAAACGTGTTTATATTTTATTGTTTTTATGTAGGTCTAAACCAGTCCCAATAAACTTCCGAATGACAATAATAAGAGCCTTTTGAATGTTTCTGTTTCATATAATTACTAAAAACGTTGTTACAGTAAAAACGTATTTTGTTTTATAGTGTACTTTGATGTTTATAGTCGAAACATACTCGTTACAAACTCACTCTGTTTAAGATTGTCCTAATTCTATAAGAAATAACCTTACGAAAAAACTATACGCATAAAGAGAAATGTATCATTTGTATTTATAGATAATGCTGCGTTAGTGTTATTGTTTTTTTCAAATAATGTATGTGCTTTTTGACTCAAGATGTCTTGAGATAAAAACAATATTCAACTTTATTGGCACGAGCTTCTGTGGCTTGTATTCTAGGTTAAAGGAAAACTGGAAATATTATACTAAAATATTCAACTTTATTGGCACGAACTTCTGTGGCTTGTATTCTAGGTTAAAGGAAAACTGGAAATATTGTACTAAAATATTCAACTTTATTGGCACGAACTTCTGTGGCTTGTATTCTAGGTTAAAGGAAAACTGGAAATATTATACTAAAATATTCAACTTTATTGGCACGTACTTCTGTGGCTTGTATTCTAGGTTAAAAG
>NW_013779678.1:0-873 GCF_000517525.1 Limulus polyphemus
ATTTCAACTTTATTTAATTTTGTTAACAATATAATCACTTACATATTTCAACTTTATTTTATTTTGTTAACAATATAATCACTTACATATTTCAACTTTATTTAATTTTGTTAACAATATAATCACTTACATATTTCAACTTTATTTAATTTTGTTAACAATATAATCACTTACATATTTCAACTTTATTTCGTTTTAGGACTAAAGTTAGAAGAACATTTACTTTCCATATAATAATAAACCTTTATTTCTGTCAATGAAGAAGTAATGGCGAAAAGTTGGCAGAAACAAAGAGTTATTTTTTATTAGCTGGAAAGTAAAGTCCGTTTTTTTCTAACTTTATTGTCAAAACGTTTAAGTTTCTTCAGTATGCATAACAAAATTTGAAAAAGACAAAATATTACTACTTTTTTTTAGACATTTAAAGATTCTAATCAATAATATGTTTCAAAAATTTCCCCTTTGTAAACAAAGCAAACATTAATAATGTTCTACAATATTAATGGTTTTTTAACCTTTGTAACTACTAACAAGTTTTGATTCTATTTATATTTTTAATCGCTAACGTAGTTTAATTTTTGACTGTTCCTACGATAGACAGATATTTGAAATAACCACAGCTTTTCAGTACATTCGTTTTTAATTTTCTCTTTATTTGTACAATATAATCACCAATACCGTCTATATACCGTATTTGTCGGTGTATAAGACGCATTTTTTACCCCAAAATGTGATTTCAAAATCTGCTTGCATCCTATACACCGAAAGTATGAATAATATATATGTATATATATACACAAGCCAAGTGTAAATATATTTAAATAGGCATGCATAGTTTAGTTCAATTGAATGTGTTATCTATAACAATAGTAG
>NW_013779679.1:0-693 GCF_000517525.1 Limulus polyphemus
ACATACATTAGAATGTTATATGTGTTGTAGCAATTGGTATAATACATGGACACACGTAGAATGTTATATGTAATGTAGTAATTGATATAAAACATGGATACACATAAGAATATTATATATTTTCTAGTAATTGATATAATACATGGACATACATTAGAATGTTATATGTGATGTAGTAATTGATATAATACCTGGATACACATAAGAGTGTTGTATGTGATCTAGTAATTGATATAACATATGGACATACATAAGAATGTTATTTGTATATAGTAGAAATTGATATAATACATGGGCATACATTAGAATGTATTATGTGTTGTATTAATTGATATAATAGATGGACATACATTAGAAAGTTATATGTGTTGTAGTCATTGATATATTAGATGGGCATACATTAGAATGTTATATGTGTTGTAGAAATTGATATAATACGTGGATATAGATTACAATGTTATATGTGATGTAGTAATTTATATAATACACGGATACACATAAGAATGTTATATGTGTCCTAGTAATTGATATAACATATGGACATACATAAGAATAATTTTTGTATATAGTAGTAATTGATATAATACATGAACACGTCATTAGAATATTATATGTCTTGTAGTAATTGATATAATACATGGATATAGATTATAATGTTATGTGTGATTTTGTAATTGATATTATACATGGACA
>NW_013779680.1:0-693 GCF_000517525.1 Limulus polyphemus
TGTCACGTAGACACAATGTGTGTTTGCCATTTTACACTTAGCTGTTGGGGGCTTTTACGATAGGGGTTGGTGGGCGTCCTTCAGCACCAACCACTACTGGTTTCCCGAAGCTGACTTATTGGTAGTATTCTTCTTACACTGGCTCCCCATATGTCTTCGCTCTTCACAGTTCCAACAACCTTTCTGGGTAGCAGCCTTTCCTGCCGTGGCATCTTCCCTGTGTTGAAGTTTCCAACATTGAGCTTTCTTGTGCCCAGGTTTGTTACAGTGCCAGTAAAGACCCTCAAATCTCTGAAAGCTGACCTTTTCTGGCATTGAATCTTGATGATTGTATCAACCTTGGTACTTCTGTGCTGGACTTAACATATGATTCGAATACAAGAGCTCTGGCCATTGCATCCTGCATAGTAGAGGGGTGTGTTTGTTTTACTTGTAACTTCAGTTGAGGACTGTCCAAGGCATCTACAAACTGATCCCTCAGCAACAAATTGAGCAGATCGGGTGGCGCAGTTGGGTAGGCCTTGTGTGCCATACTTTCCAAATCCTGTGCCAGCTATTGCAGGCTCTCCCCTTTAGCACGGACTCTCGTCCTAATCCTAGCCCTGTAGACTTCAGACTGATTTTGGGATCCATGCCTGAATTCTAGAGCAGCTACCAGTGCTCTATATTTATGCCTGTCGTCTGCTGACTAAC
>NW_013779681.1:0-2454 GCF_000517525.1 Limulus polyphemus
TGAGTATGGTGGTTATAAATTGGGGAAACTAGAGTTACACCTAGGGGTTCATGTTGTAGTTGTACCAAGTAAGGCTAAAGACCGAATTTATAACAACCATAATTATCTTTAGCCTTACTTGGTACAACTACTCCATGAAAACTAGTTGTAACCTAAGTTACAGAATTTTAACCACCATACTCATCTTTAGCCTTACTTGGTACAACTACTCCATGAACACTTAGGTGTAACTCTAGTTACCAAATTTATAACCACCATACTCATCTTTAGCCTTACTTGGTACAACTACTCCATGAAAACCTAAGTGTAACTCTATTTACCGAATTTATAACCACCATATTCATCTTTAGCCTCACTTGGTACAGCTACTCCACGAACACGTAGGTGTAACTATAGTTACCGAATGTGTAAACCCATACTCATCTTTAGCGTTATTTGGTACAACAACTCCACGAACACGTAGGTGTAACTCTAGTTACCAAATTTATAACCACCATACTCATCTTGAGCTTTACTTGGTACAACTACTCCATGAACACCTAGGTGTAATTCTAGTTACAGAATTTATAACCACCATACTCATTTTTAGCCTTACTTGTCACAACGACACTATCAACAACTAGGTGTAACTTTAGTTATAGAATTTATAACCACCATACTCATCATTAGCCTTACTTGGTACAACTACTTCATGAACACCTAGGTGTAACTCTTGTTTCCGAATTTGTAGCCACTATACTCATGTAACTCTAGTTACTCCACGAACAGGTAGGCCATACTCATCTTTAGTGTTATTTGGTATAACAAAACTACTCCGTGAAAACCTAGGTGTAACTCTAGTTACCGAATGTGTAACCCCTTACTTGGTACCTAAAGATGAATATGGTGATTATAAATTTGTTAACTATAGTTACACCTAGGAACTACTACATGAACAGTACCAAGTAAGGCTAAAGATGAGTAACTATAGTTACCGAATTTATATCCAACAAACACCTAAGTGTTCATGGAGTAGTTGTACCAAGTAAGGCTAAAGATGGATATGGTGGTTTAAATTCGGTAACTAGAGTTACACCTAAGTGTTCATAGAGTAGTTGTACCAAGTAAGGCTAAAGATGAGTATGGTGGTTAGAAATTCTCTAACTAGAGTTACAACTAGATTTCATGGAGTAGTTGTACCAAGTAAGGCTAAAGATGAGTGTGGTGGTTATAAATTCGGTAACTAGAGTTAAACCTACGTGTTCGTAGAGTTGTTGTGCCGAATAACGCTAAAGATGAGTATGGGGTTACACATTCGGTAACTAGAGTTACACCTAGTTGTTCATGGAGTAGTTGTACCAATTAGGCTAAAGATGAGTATGGTGGAGATAAATTCAGAAACTAGAGTGACAAATAGGATTTCATGGAGTATTTGTACCAAGTAAGGCTAATGATGAGTATGATGGTTATAATTTCGGTAATTAGAGTTACATCTAGGTGTTCATGGAGTAGTTGTACCAAGTAAGACTAAAGATGAGTATTGTGGTTATAAATTCGGAAACTTGAGTTACACCTAGGTGTTCATGGAGTAGTTGTACCGAGTAAGGCTAATTATGAGTATGGTGGTTATAAATTCGGTAATTAGAGTTACATCTAGGTGTTCATGGAGTAGTTGTACCAAGTAAGACTAAAGATTAGTATGGTAACCACCATACTCATCTTTAGCCTTACTTGGTACAACTACTTCATGAACACCTAGGTGTAACTCTAGTTTCCAAATTTATAACCATAAATTCTGTAACTAAAGTTACACCTAGTTGTTGATAGTGTCGTTGTAACAAGTAAGGCTAAAGATGAGTATGGTGGTTATAGATTCGGTAACTAGAGTTACCCCTAAGTGTTCATAAAGTAGTTGTACCAAGTAAGGCTAAGGATGAGTATGGTTGTTATAAATTCGGTAACTAGAGTTACACCTACCTGTTCGTGAAGTTGTTATACCAAATAACACTAAAGATGAGTATGGGGTTACACATTCGGTAATTAGTGTTACTCCTAGGTTTTCACGGAGTAGTTGTACCTAGTAAGGCTAAAGATGAATATGGTGATTATAAATTTGTTAACTATAGTTAAATCTTTAGCCTTACTTGGTACAACTACTCCATGAACAACCAAGTAATTTATAACTACCATATTCATCTTTAGCTTTACTTGGTACAACTACTCCATGAACACCTAGGTGTAATTCTAGTTACAGAATTTATAACCACCATACTCATCCTTAGCCTTACTTGGTACAACAACTCCACGAACACGTAGGTGTAACTCTAGTTACCGAATTTATAACCACCATACTCATCTTTAGCTTTTTCTGTAACTAGAATTACACCTAGGTGTTCATGGAGTAGTTGTACCAAGTAAAGCTAAAGATGAATATGGTAGTTATAAATTCTGTAACTAGAGTTACACCTAAGTGTT
>NW_013779682.1:0-1448 GCF_000517525.1 Limulus polyphemus
CAAGCACACATAGTATCTACGTGACAGGGAAGCTGGATGGCCAAAGGTGCAACTTTGTCATAGATTCTGCATCTCAGCAGATCCTTGTGAGCATCAAGGTGCTGGATAACAAAGGAGTACCAGAAGCGGTACAGAAGCTCTGTGGTGTGACAGGACATTCTGCAAGGTTGTGGGGACCAGTGTGGGTAACTATCGAGCTGATGGGCATGAAAAACAGACAGAAACTATACTTGGCTGACATTGAAGACCAATGCATATTAGGATTGGACTATCTACTACCGAGGAAGTGTGTAGTTAACTTCGATAAAATGACAATTGGAAACAACAAAGGCCAGACTCCAGTAAGTGTTGCTACATCCGTTGATCTGCATGTCACAGCACTTAAATCAACTACAATACTTCTATGTCAGAGAAGGTAATTTGGGATAGGATAAAAGAACATCCCCATGGGAGCCCAATGCTTGTAGAAGCAGTGGAAGACCCATCCAGGCCAGCGGATTTGAAGATTGGAAGGTCACTTGCAGCGGGTCATCAAGTAGTACCTATAACAGTGGCCAATTTCTCTAAATGTGAGCATACACTTAAGGAAGGGGCGTTGTTTGGTGCGTGCCACGAGGTAGAGCCAGTTAATGGTTAAAGCAAGGAATACAACTGTAAAGAAAGGGCCAAAAGTTCTTTTACCTGAAGAGCCTGTGATGACGACAAATGGACTATGCTCTTCTTATAGAGGTCAGTCAAATATTCTGGAAGTGTATGTAAATTATACTGACGTCTTTTCGAAAGGAGATCATGACCTCGGCTGCACAAACCTTGTAGAACACAGAATAAACACAGGCAATCATCATCCAATAAAGATCCCTCCAAGGAGAATTGCTCCAGCAAAGCGACAAGAGATAGAGAAGGTCATGGATGGTCAATTAAGAAAGGGATAGTCGAGAAATCAGATAGTCCCTGGTCAGCACCCGTTGTATTGTCCAGAAGAAGGATGGGACCCAACGTTGCTGTGTGGACTTCAGGGCTCTTAACAGCATAACCGAAAAAGACTCATACCCACTGCCAAGAATTGATGATACTCTTGATGCCCTAAGTGAAGCCAGGTGGTTTTCAACTCTGGACTTAAAGTCAGGTTTCCATTAAGTAAAAATGGCTGAAGCAGATAGACCCAAGACAGCGTTTAGTTATGGCCAAGGTCTCCGGCAATACCGAGTGATGCCATTTGGGCTCAGTAATGCTCCAGCAACATTTGAGAGGCTGATGGAACAAGTATTGGAAGGCCTACAACGGAGGATAGCCCTAGTGTACCTGGACGATGTCATTTTATTTGCAACAACTTTTGATGAGGAAATGTCTTGGCTGGAGGAAGTATTCAAGCGTTTGATAGCAGCAAACCTCAAACTCCATCCCAAGAAATGTCATTTGTTCCAGAAAGAGGTGCTTTACTTAGGCCA
>NW_013779683.1:0-718 GCF_000517525.1 Limulus polyphemus
GTCTTCTGATTCGATGAAGCTATCTTATGATAAGAGATCTACTGAAGTCAGCTTTGTATCAGGAGACAAGGTGTGGTTGTATAATTCCAGGAAGACCAAAGGGAAGTCTCCTAAGTTGTCTTCTCCATGGTAAGGCCCATATGACATAGTGGATCGTCTCTCAGACGTGACTTTCCGGATAAAAAGTGGTCGGCGAGGTAAGCCAAAAGTGGTGCATGCCAACAGGCTTTGGCGTTATCACGGTCCAGGACATTTCAGTTGGGACGAAGTGAACAAAGGAACAAATGACGCTGCTGAAGAGGTGTCACCTGAAAAAGCCAACATCGAAGAAGAAACTCTACTCAGTTTTGAGAAGGGAAACGATGAAGCTCTTGGTGAAGTTACTACCACTGATGTGACTGTTACCGATGATAGGACATTTACTGATGAAGCAGATGAACCCCACGTGAAGCAGAAGCCAACGAGATGGAGACCAGTACGGAAGAAGATACGTCCCGTAAAATTAAGAGACTTTGTTGAATTATAATTTTGTGTTTGTAATTCTGTACATTTAATTAAGTTATTGTTATTGGTTTATTGTATGTGGTTATTGTTCGGGACGAACAATACTAAGGAGGGGCAGTGTTGCGTCAGCGAGGTCACGTGACTAGTGTCACGCCACGTTTTCTAGAAATATCCTGTTCCTTCGTGAATGCCCTAGCATTTACTAGATATAGGT
>NW_013779684.1:0-693 GCF_000517525.1 Limulus polyphemus
TAATGCTGTTTGAATACAAGAAGGGAAACAATGCCTCTGTAGCCACAAAGAATATCAAAGAAGTTTATGGAAATGTTTTGAACGTTCGTAAGTGTCAACGACGGTTCAGCAAATTTTGTTCAGATGACTTTAGCTTTAAAAACTGTGATGGCAGTGGCCGACATGTTGGAATTGATATTGATGCTCTGAAGATGCTTGTTGAGTCTTATCCAAGGCAACACACTCGTGAAATGGCCATGAAATTGCATGTCTCTCATGAAACAATATATAAACATCTGAGGAATATGGGAAAAACTCCTTAAAAAAGGTGTTTGGGTGCCTCACAAACTCTCCTATGATCATCGTTTCCAATGTGTGAACGTTGCTTCGTCTCTTCTAGCGCGTAATGCGTGTGAACCATTTTTGGACAGAATTGTCACCGGTGATGAAAATGGATTCTCTATGGGAATATTAAACGCCAAAAACAATGGTTCAGTCCTAGACAAAAACCACTTCTGACTCAAAACCTGGACTCCATCTACAGAAAGTGATGCTTTGCATTTGGTTGGACATAAAAGGAGTAATTCATTTCGAACTCCTCAATCCACAGCGAAATGTCAATGCAGAGATATATAGTCAGCAACTGGAACATTTAAATCAAGCCCCATATCAGAAACGCCCTTAACTCGTCAATTGGAAAGGTGTTCTTCTTCT
>NW_013779685.1:0-1417 GCF_000517525.1 Limulus polyphemus
TACATTACAATACAATGCAATCCTTTTAATAATGATTAAAAGTGCATAATATTCTCACCAGAATGCTCTTTAACACAGAATTCATGGAAACTTCTTTAACACTGAATTAAAAAAAAACATATGATATAAACCCTTAATACAGAAGAATTAAACAGACTCTCATTAACACTGTAAATATGGGCTAGGTCAATTTGAGTGACCACATGACCTTTTTGTACTCGTTTAAAGTCTTTATAGATTTTATACTTATAGCTCTCAATATAGTGGGAATATCTTCACGAAATTTGGCAGCTTTTCAATTAGTATTACAAATCTTTCACATACAAAAAGTCATATTTCTTAGTGAAGTATTTTTAATAAAATAGAATAAAGATTTGTCCATGAATGCATTGAGTATTTGTTTTGAAAAGTCCTTATGCAAAGTAATTTTCATGTTAAAATTAAAAATACTTTTCTCATCTCAAAAATCTCATATTTCCTTTGTGTAATCCCTAACACCTCCTAAATGTATTTCAAAGTTTTTTTCAGTAAAACTTTATAGTTTAGCTGTTATTTTCTTTACCCTATCGCAAAACGGGATCGGTCAATTTGACTTAAAATTGTAACATGAAACTACATTCGTTTATCCTAAGTAGCTCTTAGTTCCTAACTATATACAACAAAAAGTTATAAATAACTCTGTGAACATGCAGGTCGCATTACACTATCGAATTACATTACCCACGAGCTGCTTGTGTGCGTTCCTCATGAACCATTTTAATTATATTATTATTATTACTTAGTTTACCTAATCTAGTCTTAAATAATTTAAAAAGATCCATATTTTTAGATTTTAGTTACTTTTATTATATTAAATAAAAAATAAATATAAAAAACAATAAATAAAATATTTAACTAATCTTTTTTTTTCCCTCTGGGTTTGCGAAGAGAGTTAACCCTAACTTTGCTTAGTACTATTATTAATGCTTCACCGATGCTTCCCTATCTGGTTGGGGAATACTTCTGAATGACAATTGAACTTTATACATTGGAACCTAGGATGAGTGCTCTATTTATATCAACACCCTAGAACTTCTGGCAGTCCATCAACATGCTCTCATTTCTTGTCCTTCCAATTGGATCACTTACATATGATCAATTCAGATAACCCTACTGTTATTTATTTTATAAGCCATCAAGGGAGTACCCAATCCATGACCTTTTGCTTTCAATCCATGGACCACTTCAGTTGAGCCAGTTTTTAATGGGTTAATTTTGTTGCCTGTCATGTACTGGGCATTATGAACCTTGCTGTCGATCGCCTCTTTTGGCAGGAATGTGTTCTGCCCACAAAATGTTCTCTTCACCCTCATATTTTCTGTTGGGTGTTCAATCTGTTGGAGGCTCCACTAATTGATGCCTTTGTCATCCCTCTCAA
>NW_013779686.1:0-984 GCF_000517525.1 Limulus polyphemus
AGTTAATACATTTGCTGCTGACTTAAGTCATCAGTGGGTCATAGAACTATACCAGCTATTGGGTCCTATTTAATCCACTCGTACTTAAGGTAACACATGTAGATTTGTTGTAAATAGATGAGTTAATTAACACATTGGCTGCAGAATAAAGTCAACAGTAGGTCATAGAAGAATACTAGTTATTTTTTCCTATTTAATCCACTCGGACTTAAGGAAACACATGTAGATTTTTTGTAAATATATGAGTTAAATAACACATTGGCTGCTGAATAAAGTTAACAGTGAGTCATAAAACTATAGTAGCTATTGGGTCCTATTTAATCCACTCGTACTTAAGGAAACACACATAGATATGTTGTAAATAGATGAGTTAATTAACACATTGGCTGCACAATAAAGTCAACAGTGGGTCATAGAACGATACTAGCTATTGGGTCCTAAATAATACACTCGGAAAAAGGAAACACATGTAGATATGTTGTAAATATATGAGATAATTAACACATTGGCTGCTGAATAAAGGTAACAGTGGGTCACAGAACGATACTATTTATTAGGACCTATTTGTTCCAGTCGGACTTAAGGAAACACACGTAGATATGTTGTAAATAGATGAATTAATTAACATATTGGCTGCAGAATAAAGTTAACAGTAGGTCATAGAAATATACTAGCTTTTGGGTCCTACTTAATCCACTCGTACTTAAGCAAACACATGTAGATATGTTGTAAATAGATGAGTTAATTAACACATTGGCTGCTGACTAAAGTCAACAGTGGATAATAGAAATATACTAGCTCTTGGGTCCTATTTAATCCATTCGAACTTAAGGAAACCCATGTAGATCTTTTATAAATATATGAGTTAATTAACACATTGCCTGCAGACTAAAGTCAACAGTGGGTCATAGAACGTTACTTGTTATTGGGACCTATTTAATGCACTCGGACTTAAAAAACACATGTAAATATGTTGTAAATATA
>NW_013779687.1:0-692 GCF_000517525.1 Limulus polyphemus
GATACAATAGCTATATTTAATAGCTGTATTTCAAGATACAACAGCTATATTTAATAGCTGTATTTCAAGATATAATAGCTATATTTAATAGCTGTATTACAAGATACAATAGCTATATTTAACAGCTGTATTTCGAGATACAATAGCTATATTTAACAGCTGTATTTCGAGATACAATAGCTATATTTAATAGCTGTATTACAAGAAACAATAGCTATATTTAATAGCTGTATTTCAAGATACAATAGCTATATTTAATAGCTGTATTTCAAGATACAATAGTTATATTTAATAGCTGTATTACAAGATACAATAGCTATATTTAATAGCTGTATTTCGAGATACAATAGCTATATTTAATAGCTGTATTACAAGAAACAATAGCTATATTTAATAGCTGTATTTCAAGATATAATAGCTATATTTAACAGCTGTATTTCAAGATACAATAGCTATATTTAATAGCTGTATTTCAAGGTACAATAGCTATATTTAATAGCTGTATTTCAAGATACAATAGTTATATTTAATAGCTGTATTTACAAGATACAATAGCTATATTTAATAGCTGTATTTCGAGATACAATAGCTATATTTAATAGCTGTATTTCAAGATACAATAGCTATATTTAATAGCTGTATTACAAGATACAATAGCTATATTTAATAGCTGTATTTCAAGATACAATAGC
>NW_013779688.1:0-693 GCF_000517525.1 Limulus polyphemus
TGTTCCATCAGAGAGGACAAAAAGGGCTGTCAAGAAAAGCATCGAAATGGATCCCAGATTAACGACTGCAGAAGTGGCCAAAGTTGGTGGGATGAGCCCGAAATCTGTTCAACGGATTCTCCACAGGTTGGGTTATCGTTGCAGAGCAGCTAGATGGAAGCCCTTATTAAGACCTGCCAACATAGTCTGATGAAAGAAGTGGGCAAGTGATATGATGACCAAGCCTCTGGACTTTTGGAAGACCGTATTGTTCTCAGACGAATCAAGATTCGCTCAATTTTCAGACAGTGGAATGATATGGGTCTGGAGAATGCCTCACCAAGAGTTTTGGCTCAACAGATTGCTGCCAACTGTGAAGCATGGTGGTTTCAGCATGATGGTTTGGGTTGGTGGGAGATCGAGCTTAGTGGAGTGCATTGGCAACATAAATTTTGCAAAATACGTCGAAATATTGGAGGAAGGACTCTTGCCACTTTATTCCTCCAGTTTCGTGGACAAGAACACAACGTTGTTCCAGGAAGATGCAGCACTGTGTCACACTGCTAGAAACACCCAAAAGTGGCAGGAAGAAAATGGTATCCAGAAGTTGCCCTGGCCGAGCCAATCTTCTGACATGAACCCCATCGAAAACCTCTGGGCCATACTCAACTGGCAAGTCAAGAAACAACCATAAAAAACAACTTCAAAGAGCGA
>NW_013779689.1:0-1036 GCF_000517525.1 Limulus polyphemus
AGAAGCCGTGTACCGTGTGGTATATTAAACTCAGATACATATTGGAAGCCGTATACCGTGTGGTATATTCAACTCAGATACATATTGGAAGACGTGTACCGTATGGTTGTGGTATATTCAACTTATGTATCTGACGGTACACGGCTTCCAAGTGGTATATTCAACTCAGATACATATTGGAAGCGTGTACCCACAACCACACCCAATATGTATCTGAGTTGAATATACAACAATCACACGGTACATGTTATGTATCTGAGTTGCCACACGGTACACGGCTTCCAATATGTATCTGAGTTGAATATATCACAGCCACACGGTACACGTCTTCCAATATGTATCTGAGTTGAATATATCACAACCACACGGTACACGTCTTCCAATATGTATCTGAGTTGAATATATCACAACCACACGGTACACGTCTTCCAATATGTATCTGAGTTTAATATATCACAACCACACGGTATACGTCTTCCAATATGTATCTGAGTTGAATATACCACACGGTACACGGCTTCCAATATGTATCTGAGTTGAATATACCAAAACCACACAGTACACGGCTTCCAATATGTATCTGAGTTAAATATATCACAACCACACGGTACACGTCTTCCAATATGTATCTGAATTTAATATATCACAACCACACGGTACACGTCTTCCACTATGTATCTGAGTTGAATATACCACAACCACACAGTACACGGCTTCCAATATGTATCTGAGTTGAATATATCACAACCACACGGTACACGTCTTCCAATATGTATCTGAGTTGAATATATCACAACCACACGGTACACGCCTTCCAATATGTATCTGAGTTAAATATACCACACGGTACACGGCTTCCAATATGTATCTGAGTTGAATATAACACACGGTACACGGCTTCCAATATGTATCTGAGTTGAATATACCACATCCACACGGTACACGTCTTCCACTATATTCAACTCAGATACATATTGGAAGCCGTGTACCGTGTGGGTGGTATATTCAACTCAGATACATATTGGAAGCGTGTACC
>NW_013779690.1:0-1266 GCF_000517525.1 Limulus polyphemus
AATGAAAGAATAGACCATTTCAAGCTTTTACTAGTTGTTAAACAACTCTATTCAATTTCATGAAAATTGTTTTATCATTTTTCGAGATACGCCCGCTGACATCAATACCCTCGCCCTCCCTCCGACAATGATTTAGTGTTGTGTATCTACCTGCTATTAGTAGGATTTAATGTATTTTTTTCTGGTCGTACGACTCGTAGTTCCTGTAGCTGATTTAATGTTTATATGGTTTACTGTTTTATCACCCTTCCCCAGATACCCCATTGTGTGTGTATGTGTGTTTATTTTTACGCTTAAACATGAACAAATATGGCTAAGTTTTCATAACTTGTGTCTTGCCTTTATTATTACACGTTATTCTATATTGTGTTTCAACTTTCCAGAGAATTGACATCAGCATTTCTTATATTCCTTTCTTTTTTTCTAGGGCAAATGTTTAGGTAAAGTTGGCTTTTTCCCTTCAAAATACGTCACCAAGCTTCATCCTGGAGAGCGCCCTCTACAAGTCATTCATAGCATTCAACTTTCGAATGGTGAAAGTGAAGTCAAACTTGTTCGAGACCAGGTAAAGTTAAATTATTTATCAATTAATAAAGTCAGCTAAAAAAGAAAAGAAAATGTTATTTCCTCTAGCAGTTGACTGGTACTCATTTGTAACTTATTAACATACTAGTTACTTCCTCTAGCAGTTGACTGGTACTCATTTGTAACTTATTAACATACTAGTTACTTCCTCTAGCAGTTGACTGGTGCTTGTCCTAAGTTTATCATTGCATCTTTTACTTTTTCACCTTGTACACGACAAAGTTCTATGATATACTGTATTATAGCAGGTAAACTACAGCATGTTTCGGTTTTGGGCGCCTTTTATTATACTGCATCGAGAACACATTACTTTTACATAAATATTGTACAAAATATAAACACTTAGCACTATTTGTAAAGTAGGAACAAGGATCCAAATGTTTGTCCTATTATATTTCACCAGTGAGTCACTGTAAGGTGTGTGTGTGTGTATTCCACCAGTGAGTCACTGTAAGGTGTGTAGTGTATTCCTCAGTGAGTCACTGTAAGGTGTGTAGTGTATTCCACCAGTGAGTCACTGTAAGGTGTGTAGTGTATTCCACCAGTGGTCACTGTAAGGTGTGTAGTGTATTCTTCTACTGGGTCTCTGTAAGGTGTGTAGTGTATTCCACCAGTGGTCACTGTAAGGTGTGTCGTGTATTCCTCTACTGGGTCTCTGTAGGGTATGTGTGTATTTCACCA
>NW_013779691.1:0-793 GCF_000517525.1 Limulus polyphemus
TTTTTTATCGTGACAGCTGATGTTTACTGGTATCTTCAGAAATGTTTTTCCATTTTTTTATTCGTGACAGCTGATGTTTACTGGTATCTCCAGAATGTTTTTTCCAATTTTTTTATCGTGACGGCTGATGTTTACTGCCACGATTTGGTAGAGAAATGGAATTAATATAAAAACTGATCTTTCTTCAGTTATTTATCAGAATCTTTAAGATGTTTGATTGTCCAATAAGATCAACAGGTTTTCTTATTGAATAAACACCAATGTATCATACTGCAATACATGTGATGGCAACATGTGTCTTAAAGCATAAATATAATTTATAGAAGAAAACCATGCACACACAACTGATTTTTTATGTCAACAATTTTGGTAAATTTGATATTTATGTGTGAAAATTAGTAACTGTTACCCGAGTCTAAACTAGCAAGGTAGTTTTGTTGGAAATGTACCTCCAATTAATTCTCTGACTTGAACTATGTACTACTACATGATTGGTTATACGTTATGTGCCCAAAACTTGTAACACTACATGATTAGTTATATATTGTGTGCCAAAAACTTGTAACATTACATAACTGGTCATATTTTGTGTGCCCAAAATGTGTAACACTAATGACTGGTTATGTGTTGTGTGGACACACTTGTAACGGCTACATGATTGGTCATACATTGTGTACAGAATGTACTGATGATGGGAGCTTGATTACTGTAACTTGTAATTGTTAAAAAAACAGGATGTACTGTTTTAACAATTACAAGTTACAGTAATCAAGCTCTCATCATAACAGGATGT
>NW_013779692.1:0-693 GCF_000517525.1 Limulus polyphemus
TCCACAACTTGAGATACAAGTGAAGCAAGCACACCCCTCTACCATGCAGGATGCAATGGCCAGAGCTCTCGAATTTGAATCCTACGTTACGTTCAGCACAGAAGTACCGAGGTTGGTACAATCATCTGGATTCAAGGCCAGAAAAGGTCAGCTTTCAGAGAAGTTAAAGGGACTTTGCTGGCACTGTAACAAACCTGGGCACAAGAGAGCTCATTGCTGGCAGCTTCAATACAGGGGAGATGATACAGCAGGGAAGGCTGCTACCCAGAAAGGCTGTTGGAAATGGATAGCCCTAGTGTACCTGGACGATGTCATCGTATTTGCAACAACTTTTAACGAGGAAATGTCCCGGCTGGAGGAAGTATTCGAGCGTTTGAAAGCAGGAAACCTCAAACTCCACCCCAAGAAATGTCATTTGTTCCAGAAAGAGGTGCATGACTGGCCAACACCAACAATGTGGGAGAGTTAAGAAGTTTCTTGGGACTCGTTACTTACTACCGCAAGTTTGTGAAGGACTTTGCAATTATCGCTCATCCACTACATGATTGGACTAAAAAAGGCCAGAAGTTTGAATGGACAGTTTCTTGCCAGCATTCTTTCAAGACGTTAAAGGAAAAATTGGCCTCTGCTCCACTTTTAAAGCTTCCAGATTCCTCACTGCCGTACATACTGGATTGTGATGCTAGTAATGTC
>NW_013779693.1:0-735 GCF_000517525.1 Limulus polyphemus
AATACTCTCATAATTTATTAGGTAACTCATTTTATATCAAATGAGACAGTGAATGTTAAGTGATATTACATATATTTGAATATGGGATACTGTTTGATATTTATAGTGCTCAGTCTTTCTTAGTCTCTCTGGATTTAAACTTGACTAAACCCATTCCGATCAGCTAGTCATAAACTAATCTTGTAACTTAATTTGAATTTAAAATGTTTAGCTTTACATCCTCTAAATAGTTTGTTTGTACCTAAGCACAAAGCTATACAACTCACTATCTGTGATGTGCCTACCACGGCTATAGAAATCCAGTTTGTAACGTTATAAACCTTGTGACTCACCACTGTGCCACTGAGATGTCCCACAAAACTGAACTTTAAGAACTGAAAAATCTGAGGTCCAAGTAAAAACGAACAGACTCAAACATTTACTTGAAAAGGATTGTAAAGATGGATGTATAAATATCACGATTCACGTCAAATCTGATTAAAACTTATTATCCATTCCAGACTCTACTTTCCATGGAAAAATCCAGCACGATGTAAATGTCTGCTCATGTTTGACTTGTGCATTCTGCAGTTTCAAATTAGGTTTTGTGGTAACTAATTGCACTTTCTCCAGAAAAATATATTTGTGGCAGTTAGGTCCGATTAGGTACGGGCACCTCTTAGGTGTCTCCCCAACACAAATTCCTTCTTCCCTTGGTCATCAAGTAAAGCACAGGAGACTCTTGCCACATATCAG
>NW_013779694.1:0-947 GCF_000517525.1 Limulus polyphemus
TGAAAGATATTTATAGTTCTTATTTCGTCGGAAAACTCAAAATTGAGACATTATAGCATTGACGAAAAACATTATTGCACTATTAAAGCTAAAAAAAATTAATTTTCGCAAACCCAAAGTACAAACTATCCAAAAGGTGGAGTTTATTTGATAAGAAGACGTTATGGCCTTTTATATGTTGGAATTTTGTTTAACGATATTATTTTTAAGCTATTCTTAGTTTATAATATAATTGAAGACAGAAAAAAAAACAATAAAATGGACACTAACCGAAATTTTGATAAGAGATTATGAAATAACTATTGCGAATTTTGATAAAAGGATCTCTATTTTATAAAGTCTTACATCAACGGCATCTTTGTATTGGAATATGAAGAAAATCAATTTTTTTCAAAATTTTGGAAAAAACATGGGCTATAGCGTTTGATTTTTGGTGAAAATATGAATATTTCTGGAAAAATGATAAAAAAAATTTTTGACCCAAAATTATTATGAAATATATTTGATAGTTCTTATTTCGTCGAAAAACTCAAAATTGAGACATTATAGCATTGACGAAAAACATTATATCACTATAAAAGCGAAAAAAAATTTGAACTTTCGCTAACCCAGAATAAAAACAATACAAAATGGAAAGCTAAAAAAAATTAATTTTCGCAAACCCAGAGTACAAACAATCCAAAAGGTGGAGTTTATTTGATAAGTCTTCAATTATATTATAAACAAAGAATAGCTTTAAAAATAACATCGTTAAACAAAATTCCAACATATAAAAGGCCATCACGTCTTCTTATCAAATAAACTCCACCTTTTGGATTGTTTGTACTCTGGCTTAATTTTATTGTTGTTGTTTTTTCTGTCTTCAATTATATTATCAACAAAGAATAGCTTTAAAAATAACATCGTTAAACAAAATTCAAAATAGAGATCCTTTAAAAGTCTTACAT
>NW_013779695.1:0-693 GCF_000517525.1 Limulus polyphemus
AATTTATAACCACCATACTCATCTTTAGCCTTACTTGGTACAACTAATCCATAAAAAACTAGGTGTAACTATAGTTACGGAATTTATTACCACCATACTTATCTTTAGCCTTACTTGGTACAACTACTGGATGAACACTTAGGTGTAACTCTAGTTACAGAATTTATAACCACCATACTCATCTTTAGCGTTATTTGGTACAACTTCTCAACGAACACCTAGGTGGAACTATAGTTACCGAATTTATAACCATCGTACTCATCTTTAGCCTTACTTGGTACAACTACTCCATACACACCTAGGTCTAACTATAGTTACCGAATTTATAACCACCATACTCATCTTTAAACTTACTTGGTACAACTACTCCATGAACAACTAGGTGTAACTCTAGTTACAGAATTTATAAGCAACATACTCATCTTTAGCCTTACAAGGTACAACTACTCCATGAACACCTAGGTGTAACTCTAGTTACAGAATTTATAACCATCATACTCATCATTAGCCTTACTTGGTACAACTACTCCATAAACACCTAGGTGTAACTATAGTTACGGAATTTATTACCACCATACTTATCATTAGCCTTACTTGGTACAACTACTCCATGAACACCTAGTTGTAACTCTAGTTTCCGAATTTATAACCACGATATTCATCTTTAGCCTTATTTGATACAACTACTCCATG
>NW_013779696.1:0-838 GCF_000517525.1 Limulus polyphemus
AACTAGATTTGGCAACGTGGACTGTAATGACGTTTTAATATAATATACTTATCCTCAAAAACTAGATATGGCAACGTGTACTGTAATGACATGTTAACATAATATACTTAACATCAATAACTAGTGTGGTAACGTGGACTTTAATTATGTTAACATAATATACTTAACCTCAATAACTAGATGTGGTAACGTGGACTTTAATGACGTGTTAATATAATATACTTAACCTCATTAACTAGATGTTGTAACGTGGACTGTAATGATGTCTTAACACAATATACTTAACTTCAATAACTAGATGTGACAACGTGGACTGTAATGACATGTTAATATAATATACTTAACCACAATAACTAGATGTGGCAACGTGAACTGTAATGACGTGTTAATATGATATATTCAACCTCAAAACTAGATGTGGCAACGTGGACTGTAATGACATGTTAATATAATATACATAACCACAATAACTAGATGTGGTAACGTGGACTGTAATGGCATGTTAATTAAACATACTTAACCTCAATAACTTGATTTAATAACGTGGACTGTAATGACGTGTTAATGTAATATACTTAACCTCATTAACTAGATGCGATAACGTGGACTGTAATGACGTGTTAATATGATATACTTAACCTCAAAAACTAGATGTGGCAACGTGGACTGTAATGACGTTTTAATATAATATACTTATCCTCAAAAACTAGATGTGGCAACGTGGACTGCAATGACATATTAATATAATATACTTAAACTCAATAACAAGATATGACAACGTGGACTGTAATGACATGTTAATATAATATACTTAAACTCAATAACTGGATGTGGTAAC
>NW_013779697.1:0-692 GCF_000517525.1 Limulus polyphemus
AACAGTTTTCTAGGTCGTCACTTTCCCATCTGCAGTTTCCCATCCCCGGTGAAGAATACTGGTCCCACTGTGCCCAATAGTTCTTTGTCACAACTCTTAAGCTAGTCACCTTCTCCCAAACAGGGCACAAAACACTTGCTTGTAGAAAATCAATTATTGGCTGCAAATCTTGATCTTTCTCCTGCTTTTCTTTAATATCTATACCTGGTTCCATTCCACCATCATCAACTCCTTCAGTCACCTTGACTTCATCTTGATGACATCTGGTTAGTTCAACCTCTCTTTTGCAGCTATGTCTGCAGTAATCTTTGCAGGGTCTTTGGCTCAGTCCATCGGCATTTCCATGACATTTTCCTTCTCTATATTAAATATCATAATTATACTGGTCTATTTTTCCGATCCAACGTGCCAATTGGCACTCTGGGTTCTTTAATGATCTTAACCAGCGTAATGCAGCATGGTCTGTCTTGATGGTAAACCTGGCACCATAGAGTTAAGGATGGAAATATGTCAGACTCTTTACTATAGCAAGGAGTTCCCTCCGTGTTACACAGTAGTTCCTTTCTGGTCTACTCAGAACCCTACTGAAGAAGGCCACCACATGTTCGTTTTTGCCCACTTTCTGAGACAACACTCCTTCAGTTCCGACATTACTAGCATCACAATTCAGTATGTACATCAGTGAGGGATCT
>NW_013779698.1:0-692 GCF_000517525.1 Limulus polyphemus
TTTGTTTCTGTCCGAATCGATGATTTTCTTTGAAAGAAACACACCACCAAAACATTAGTATTACACTCATATTTATATCTAACTTTTAGTTGCCTCCACCCACACTGGTTCAGCAGTAAGTTTGGTGACTTATAACGCTAAAAACTGGGTTTCGATACAAGTGGTGGGCACAGAAAAGATAATCGATTGTGTAGCGTTGGGCTTAAAGACAAACAAACAAAACACACGAGCTTACGGGTATCGAAGTCTGGTTTTTAGCGTTATAAGCCTTCACACGTATCGCTGAGCCACAAGGGGGTGAGTTCGTGTGTGAAGCAAAATGATAAAAGTAGTTTCTTGTATTAACTTGTCTGTTTATTGAATTTCGCGCAAAGCTACTAGAGGGCTATCTGTGCTAGCTGTTTGTATTTAGAAGTGACAGACCAGAGAAAAGGCAGCTAGTCAACACTACCCATCGTCAATCTTTGGGCTGCTCTTTTATCAACGAATAGTGGGATTGACTGTCACTATATAACGACCCCGCGACTGAAAGGGCGAGCATGTTCGGTGAAGGGATTTGAATCTACGACCCACAAATTGCGAATCGAGTGTCCTAATCAACTGGCCTTGCTAGTCTCTTTCTATATTAGTTTCAGGTGACTTAACCCTCTATTTCACATTGTAGTATACTTGTAACAACTCTACCTTTGTTG
>NW_013779699.1:0-692 GCF_000517525.1 Limulus polyphemus
TAAATCAACATGTTCAGATCCATCAATACCTCAACCACTGTTTCTGACCCACCCAATGTGTGAAACATTTGTCTGATATTTATGGTTTTAGGTTGTCTCTATGTTAACATGCTCTTACATGCTACACGATTGCTGTAACTATAGTTTGATGGATTGAGATGTTTGAGAAATAGATAAGAACCAGTCTAGCCAAATCCACGTAATTCCCTTGGGGCAGATACATGCATAAACCATACCCAGTTTCAGTACTCGATTTTTTGTTTTGTTCCTTAAGTGTCTTGTTTCAATCCTATTTTGTCAAATGACAGACTTACCCAAATGTTGATAGGCAAAGGCATTTCCATAAAATCATACAGACCTCAATCATTCAGCCCAATCTTGTGAACATCTGCACCAAATGTCAAATCTTCTACCATATCTATATTTCTCAGCCAAACATTGCAAACTTTGGTTACTGTACTGCATCATACATCATAATCACTTCGAACACGTGTTTTTATCAATAAGTTAAATTGTTGTTAGCATATTCTGTAGGCATATCTGTGTAAGAAGTACATTTCGGGAGGAGAATTATACAGTGCCTTGCAAAAGTCTTCACCCCCCTCGTACTGGTAATAAATTTTAGTTATTTTCTTGTGAAAGACATAACTCAAATGGCGACAAATATTTATTATATTAATATCAGACGAGTT
>NW_013779700.1:0-691 GCF_000517525.1 Limulus polyphemus
GCTCATGGGCATAAAGGACAGACACAAAGTATACTTGGCTGACATTGAAGACCCATGCATATTAGGGTTGGACTACTTACTATTGAGGAAGTGTGTAGTTAACTTAGATAAAATGATGTTTGGGAATAACAAAGGCCAAATTCCGGAATGTGTTGTTGCATCTGTTGATTTACATGACACAGCACTTAAGTCAACTACAATACCCCCTATGTCAGAGAAGATAATTTGGAGTAGAATAAAAGAAGGAAGCCCAATGCTTGTGGAAGCAGTGGAAGACCCATCCAGGCCAGCGGATTTGAAGATTGGAAAGTCAAATGTAGCAGATCATCAAGTAGTACCCATAACAGTGGCTAATTTCTCTAAATGCCAGGAGGAAGAACTGGTCAATGTTAAAGCAAGAAATACAACCGTAAAGAAAGGACATCCTCTCCCAGAACATTTAACTGACCTCTATAAGATAAGCATAGTCCATTTGTCATCATCACAGGCTCTTCAGGTTAGAGAACTTTTGTTGAATTATGAAGACATCTTTTCAAAAGGAGATCATGACCTTGGCTGCACAGACCTTGTGGAGCACAAAATACACACATGCAATCACCATCCAATAAAGATCCCTCCAAGGAGAATAGCTAATTAAAGAAGGGATAGTCGAGAAATCAGTCCCTGGTCAGCTCCTGTTGTTATTAGTACA
>NW_013779701.1:0-690 GCF_000517525.1 Limulus polyphemus
GTTATGTTAAACTTATATAAAGTTTTTCTTCATTACCCATTCAAGCCGTCTCAAACCATTATTAGTCTTTCCTCTATCTACTAGTACTACCAGTATGACTAACTTCTATCCGAATTAAATAAAAAATCTTATAAAACTAGCAAAAATGAAAGGTTATCAAAAAGGAGATTTGGTGCTGTTTAAACTACCAGAGCAAGATATTGTAAACATTAAGACATTCTATGAAAATTTCGATTTAAAAACTAAAAATAACTGATACAAATATAACAGCCCGGTGGTTAATTCCACTATTTGTTGATAAAAAGTAGCCCAAGAGTTAGTGGTGGGTACTGTCGACTGATTGCCTTCCCTGCGGCGGGCAGATTAAAATTAAGAGCAGCGGCAAATAGACTTAGTACTAATAATAATGTTACGTTTCCGTTCGTTAGTTAATTTTCCGTAAATTCGTTCCGACGAAACTTTAGCGACACAAGTCCTTTCTTGAATAAAACTGGTTTATTCTTTTCGAATACAACTTTACGATACACTTAATTTCAACAGTCTCTCTATAACAAACGCTATAATTCTCAATGAACGTCTCACGTGCTCGTGCTCGACTCAACAACACTCAGTTCAATTACACACACACTGTCCCGTCACGTTGTGACAGTCTTATATATACAAAACTAACACATATCTAGTAAACGCTAG
>NW_013779702.1:0-686 GCF_000517525.1 Limulus polyphemus
AAGTGATCAGAAATCTGTGCTAATGAGGATTTTCATTTCAAGAGTGATCAGAAATCTAGAATAATAAGAACTTACGTTACAATAATGAAGAGAAATCTAGAATAATAAGAACTTACAATACAATAATGAAGAGAAATCTAGAATAATAAGAATTTACATCGCAATAATGAACAGAAATCTAGAATGATAAAAATTTACATCACAAGAATGAAGAGAAATCTAGAATAATAAGAATTTACATCACAAGAATGAACAAAAATCTAGAATAATAAGAATTTACATCACAAGAATGAAGAGAAATCTAGAATAATAAGAATTTACATCACAATAATCTAGAATAATAAGGATCTACATCACAATAATCTAGAATAATAAGGATTTACATTACAATAATGAACAGAAATCTAAAATAATAAGAATTTACATCACAAGAATGAACAGAAATCTAGAATAATAAGAATTTACATCACAAGAATGAACAGAAATCTGGAATAATAAGAATTTACATCACAAGAATGAACAAAAATCTAGAATAAGAATTTACATTACAATAATGAACAGAAATCTAGAATAATAAGGATTTACATTACAATAATGAACAGAAATCTAGAATAATAAGAATTTACATCACAAGAATGAACAGAAATCTAAAACAATAAGAATTTACATCACAAGAACGAACAGAA
>NW_013779703.1:0-694 GCF_000517525.1 Limulus polyphemus
GTTGCTGCTGACTTTTCCACAACTATTGGATACTTCCTTCTTGTTTCCTTTCTTGTTCCAGTTGCCACTGGTGCTACTTTTTTGCCACTGCTGTAGTCTCTCTTCTTGTTTATTATCTTTCTCCTCCAACCATTGCTGTGGTCTTTCTTCTTGTTTATTTTGTTTCTCCTATAACCACTGCTGTAATCTCTTTTCTTGTTTATTTTCTTTCTCCTCCAACCACTGCTATAGCCCGTCTTGTTGTTTATTTTCTTGTTCTTCTTGTTTCTTTTCTTTCTCCTTAAACCACTGCTGTAGCCTCTCTTCTTGTTTCTTTTCTTTCTCCTCCAACTGCTGCTGTAGTATCTCTTCTTGTTTATTTTCTCGTTCTTCTTGTTTCTTTTCTTTTCCTCCAACAACTGCTGTTATCTCTATTCTTGTTTCTTTTCTCGTTTTTCTTGTTTATTTTCTTTCGCTTCCAACCACTGCTTTATTCTCTCTTCTTGTTTATTTTATCATTCTTCTTCTTTCTTTTCTTTCTCCTACAACAACTACTGTAATCTCTCTTCTTTTTTCGTTTCTTTCTCCTACAACAACTACTGTAATCTCTCTTCTTGTTTCTTTTCTCGTACTTCTTGTTTCTTTTGCTTTTCTTGTATTGCTGCCATCAAATCTGCTAAGTTGTAGTTTGATTTTCCACTTCTGGTTTCCATCT
>NW_013779704.1:0-691 GCF_000517525.1 Limulus polyphemus
GTTGGCATGCTACCACTTTTGGCTTACCTCGCTAACCACATTTTATCCGGAAAGTCACGTCTGAAAGACGATCCACTATATCATATGGGCCTTCCCATAGAGAAGACAACTAGGGAGACTTCCCTTTGGTCTTCCTGGGATTATACAACCATACCTTGTCTCCTGGTACAAAGCTGACTTCAGTAGATCTCTTATCATAAGATAACTTCATCGAATCAGCAGACGTTTTCAAATTTGAAGTTCCCGACCAAACATCAAATTTGCTGTAGTGTATCCAGTGGTTTCATGCTCTGCTGTCCTATAGGCCATCAACAATGGAGTTATCCCAGTCATCTTGGCGGCTACTACAAACACTTTGCCAATTCCTGCCTCAGTGTCCAGTTGTACTTTTCTACCATCCCATCAGACTGTGGGTGAAGTGGCGTTGTCCTGGTCTTTCGGATGCCAAACAACTTGCAACATTCTTGGAACACAGCTGATTCAAAGTTATGGCCTTGATCTGAATGCAGTTCATATGGCATACCAAATCTGAACAAGAAATCAATAATAACCGAAGCTACAGTTGTAGCTTCCTGATTTGGTATTGCATATGCTTCAGGCCACTTGGTGAAATAATCCATCATCACACAAATGTACTTGTTTCCAGCACGAGTTTGGGGCAGAGGACCAGCAATGTCGACGGCCACTCTTT
>NW_013779705.1:0-691 GCF_000517525.1 Limulus polyphemus
GGTGGACAGAATTAGATATGTATAATATAAAACAGTTGGATATTTCAAAGTTATTTTGTTCCCACTTTAAAATGTAGTTTAAACCTAAAAACCTACATGCCAGACGGAACTTTCATTACGTCATCTACAAGGACTGCGCACGGAAAATGTGGGAGTCACGTGCCATACGTAACTGTACATGCGCTTCGAAAGCTCAAATTCAAGCCATAAAAGGATAACGACTTAACAAGAAATAAGTGAGGGTGTTAAAAGTTTAAACAAAGAACTCTTTAAAAAATAATGATTTTATCCTTTCTATAACATTAATTAAAAATGCTTCTTAGATACAAACACACATACACATATTTATAATAGTATACCGGTTGAGCCTGTTAAATAATAACGGTTATTTTATTTAACGTTTTCTAAAACAGATATATTTTTTTTTCTCCAGAAGTCTCCCTCAGTATCTCAGCGGTAAGTCTGAAGGCTAACGACGCTGAAATTCGGGTTTCGATACCTGTTATGAGCAGAGAACACAGAAGATTCAACATTAGGCCGACACTTAAGTTCAGATGGATCTATTTTTGATAGGTTTGGTTTGTTATGAATTTCGCGCAAAGCTACACGAGGGCTATCCGCACTAGCCGTCCCTAATTTAGCAGTGAAAGACAAGAGGAAAGGCAGCTAGTCATCACTACCACCGCCAACT
>NW_013779706.1:0-692 GCF_000517525.1 Limulus polyphemus
GTTTTCTTACACATATTCGTCTTGAAGTGGAACCATCTTGAATTACAGTTTATCAGGCAGACAGTAGCACTGCCTATGTATGGGTGGCTTGGATTGTTCATCAAGATTGTATTTTAAATATCTCCTTAATAGGTCATCAGAACTTTACAATACCATACAGTGTTCCTTTTATAACAATATCTATGTAATGACTGAGTCACAAGTTCCGGGAATATCTGTAAATATCATAACAAAAAAAAATTTAACTTCTCGTTCTTCTTTCTTCTGCTTCTTTTATTACATGATAACTCAAAAACCAAAACAATGGTGTCAACCATCTTCACTGAGGTGACATAGTTTCAAACGGTGTATCCACTTTTATAAGTATTATTATTAGCTAGCAGTAATTAGAAAAAAAAGGATAATTCTAGTGTAAACGATGTTATCATTACCCCTTCAAAAACAATCCAAACAAAATAGTAGGGATGGCATTTGCATCATCCCTACATAATAGCGCAGGCAGGAATTAACATACAGTAATATTTATAACTATTCAATCACAGCTGAGTTTAATTTATCCTATTTTTGTCTGTTAACGTTCTATTACACAGTGTGCCTGTGCTATTATGTAGGGATGATGCAAATGTCATCCCTACTATCTTGTTCGCATTCTATTTTAAGAATTAATACGAGCCATCCCTACATCTACTTCC
>NW_013779707.1:0-969 GCF_000517525.1 Limulus polyphemus
ATCAGGACGAGAACGATTAACACTATTAGTACAAGAACGGATAATGTTCTTTGAACAAAGACGAATGAAGTTATTGGTCAATAGATGGTTAACGTTATCAGTTATTGGTCAATAGATGGTTAACGTTATCAGTTATTGGTCAGTAGATGGTTAACGTTATCAATAACATTTTAACAATTTATTTAATTATCTATGCTCATTAATATATATGTCTCTTTAGTTTTGATCAGAAGTTCATATTAATAAATCATATATGGTTATTTTGCATAGTTTTTATCTATTTCTATGATGGAAATTATTGAACTTCAAATCAATTATGTCTGGTAACAATTCACTATATTTTGTCCACAAACATACTGATCGTTTTGACGATCAAATTAGGGTTACAGTGGTTTCCCTGTTTCTACAATTTATTTTGCTTGTTTGTTTGTAATTAAGCACAAAGTTACACAATGGGCTATCTGTGCTCTGCCCATCACGAGTATCGAAACACGGTTTCTATCGTATAAGTCCATAGATTTACCGCTGTACTACAGGGGGAGGGATCTACATTTTATATCTTTAATAACCCCCTGTGAGTGTTGGGAGAAACTCATATCACTTGACATGTTCCTTTTTCGTGATAATAAAAATAAATGATATCAAAATACCTTCTCTTGTGAATAAAATATAAGAAACAGCAACATCTTCTGTAGTGAGAAAACTGTAAAATAACCTCACATCCACTAGTAAGAAACAGTAGCATCTTCTGTAGTGAGAAAACTGTAAAATAACCTCACATCCACTAGTAAGAAACAGCAGCATCTTTTGTAGTGAGAAAACTGTAAAATAACCTCACATCCACTAGTAAGAAACAGCAACATTTTCTTTAGTGAGAAAACTGTAAAATAACCTCACATCCACTAGTAAGAAACAGCAGCATCTTCTGTAGTGAGAAAACTGTAAAATAACCTCACATCCACTAGTAAG
>NW_013779708.1:0-749 GCF_000517525.1 Limulus polyphemus
GTTCTGCTTATTTCGCCAGGCTGCTTCCTCATTTCTGCTACCATAACTGTAACTATGGCAGATAGGTGGGGCTTGTAGATCTGTTTCTTGCATAGCTCCTGTCATGTAGTTACCTCATTTAAATCCAGCAAAGTCACATCAGGCATGTTAACTTCACTTACATTTCTTCTGGTTACATTACTCATCAGACCTCACTCATAGTCTGAATTTAAAGTGTCGTGTATCATCAGCTCATTGGAACGTCTATAAGCTCTGTACAGAGTCTAGCATAACTTATGTAATTTATGGAAAAACACTCTAACTCATTTCCCTCTCTGTTGAGCCAAGCCATTTATTTGTGTCGATATTGTGTTAGGCATTTCACTTTATCTGTATTCTGTACTAGCTTGCCCGCTAATTACAGAAAATCTACGTATTGTCGCAGTTCACCAGTAGTTCTAATGTAATACTTGGCCTCTCCTACCATTCTAACCGAAGTGTATCAGATTTTCAGGCATCGTTCCAGCCCGAACTTCTCGTGGCTTCATTTACCGCATGTATAAAACTTTCTATGTCATCATCAAAGTTGCCATGAAATAACAGTATAATACCTGAAAGCGTCCATTATATGTTCTTTTTCTTGATCTAATAATTCAGGCTGTATATCCATAACGCCCTCAGAAAGAAGCCCAATGCCACCCTTGTCACCACTCTTGTTGTTATGCACTAAGAATAAGTGTATGAAATCATTCTGTTGGTTTGTTTTCTAT
>NW_013779709.1:0-690 GCF_000517525.1 Limulus polyphemus
TACTTCTGACTGCAGATCAGTTACTCACTGTCTACGCACACATTACATTCCCCTCTTTTATATACCAGCCTACCCTATCTAGCAAATACTAGAGCATTCCTGAAAGAACAAGGTAGTTCTAGAAACTAGAGGGCGCCACACCAGTCACGTGACCTCGATGACGCAACAATATTCACCATAACGTTCTTGCTTGTTTAACATTATATTTTCGACATTCGACTCGCAATCTGAGAGTCGCGAGTTCGAATCCCCATCTCACCAAACATGCTCGCCCTTTCAGCCGTGGGGCGTTATAATGTGACGGTCATCCTACTATTCGTTGGTAAAAGAGTAGCCCAAGAGTTAGCGGTGGGTGGTGATGACTAGCTGACTTCCCTCTAGTCTTACACTGCTAATTTAGGGACGGCTAGCGCAGATAGCCCTCGTGTAGCTTTGCGCGAAATTCAAAACAAACAAACAATTTTCGACATAAAACGTTACCATTATTTACCTAAATGATATGAATAACGAGTTGTTTTTCGTGTTTTATAACACATTTTGAACGATTTATGTGTTTAGTCTCTTACAGATCTTATTTCTAAAAATGACAGAAAACTACGCATATTGTCTCATGTAATAGTTTTTATTATGTAAAATAATAACATTTTCTATTTAAGAACTGGATTTACAATTTTTATTATATCATAATTT
>NW_013779710.1:0-662 GCF_000517525.1 Limulus polyphemus
CTACACTACAACTGACTGTATTTACCTATTATATTACTACACTACAACTGACTGTATGTACCTATTATATTACTAAACTAAGATCTGACTGTATGTACCTATTCTATTACTACACTAGATCTGACTGTATGTACCTATTCTATTACTACACTACATCTGACTGTATGTATCTATTCTATTACTAAACTAAGATCTGACTGTATGTACCTATTCTATTACTACACTACATCTGACTGTATGTACCTATTCTATTACTACACTACATCTGACTGTATGTATCTTACTCCACTATGAAGTTGTCATTTCTCTGACAAAATGAAGATGAATGTGTACATTTTGTTTTTGGTTCAGATTTGTCATCATCATTGATTCTATCGGATCGTACTTAAAACATTTTTTTTTCTGATTACAAAGACATCAGCCACACCCCTATACCCTTAAAATATTTCGTGGGTACAGCACTGGCTAGCCACACCCATATACCCTTAAATATTTCGTGGGTACAGCACTGGCTAGCCACACCCCTATACCCTTAAAATATTTCGTGGGTACAGCACTGGCTAGCCACTAGACCTATGTATCTGAGGGATAATCAAGTTGAGATGTTGACACTTAGATCCTATGTATCTGAGGGATAATCAAGTTGAGATGTTGACACTTAG
>NW_013779711.1:0-692 GCF_000517525.1 Limulus polyphemus
TATAAGAAGACACGATAGATACCGTGGAAGTGCATGTCTACATTTTTAACTTACCCTTCTAATGTTTATCCGTCCGTTAGATAATTTTTATTTATAACAACATTTGTCTAGTGTGCTATCCCCCTAGGCTTCTGTTTAGTTTCTAAATGATCTGATATTACCGCTATCGATGAATTTAGTACAGTTGCGTTTAATCTAATATATCTACTCTTGAGTGAAACACAGGCGTTTTCCTTCTAACCATCTAATGTTTCTGATCTTGACTAGAGGTCAAAAAAGAAACTCAAACTTTCAAAGTGAATACACTACTGGTTATTACCAATTGACTTGAATGAGTGAGGCTGGGCGTGTCCAAGTGAACACACTAGTGGTTATTACTAATTGACTTGACTGAGTGAGGCTGGGCGTGTCCAAGTGAACACACTAGTGGTTATTACTAATTGACTTGACTGAGTGAGGCTGGGCGTGTCCAAGTGACACACTACTGGTTATTACTAATTGACTTGACTGAGTGAGGCTGGGCGTGTCCAAGTGAACACACTAGTGGTTATACTAGTTGACTTGACTGAATGAGGCTGGGCGTGCCCAAGTGAACACACTACTGATTATTACTAGTTGACCTTACTGAGTGAGGCTGGGCGTGTCCAAGTGAACACACTACTGGTTAGTACTAGTTGACTTGACTGAGTGAG
>NW_013779712.1:0-825 GCF_000517525.1 Limulus polyphemus
ATGAAGAACAGACAGAAAGTATACTTGGCTGACATTGAAGACCAATGCATATTAGGATTGGACTATCTACTACCGAGAAAGTGTGTAGTTAACTTCGACAAAATGACGATTGGAAACAACAAAGGCCAGATTCCAATAAGTGTTGCTACATCCGTTGATCTGCATGTCACAGCACTTAAATCAACTGCAATACCCCCTATGTCAGAGAAGATAATTTGGGGTAGGAAAAAAGAACATCCCCATGGAAACCCAATTCTTATTGAAGTAGTGGAAGACCCATCCAGGCCAGCGAATTTGAAGATTGGAAGGTCACTTGTAGCAGGTCATCAAGTAGTACCTATAACAGTGGCCAATTTCTCTAAATGTGAGCAGACACTTAAGGAAGAGGCATTGTTGGGTGTGTGCCAGGAGGTAGAGCCAGTCAATGTTAAAGTAAGGAATACAACTGTAAAGAAAGGACATACACTTCCAGAATATTTGACTGACCTCTATAAGAAGAGCATAGTCCACTTGTCATCATCACAGGCTCTTCAGGTAAAAGAACTTTTGGCAAATTATGCTGACGTGTTTTCGAAAGGAGATCATGACCTCGGCTGCACAAACCTGGTAGAGCACAGAATAAACACAGGCAATCACCGTCCAATAAAGATCCCTCCAATGAGAATAGCTCCAGCAAAACGACAAGAGATAGAGAAGGTCATAGATGGTCTAATTACGGAAGGGATAGTCGAGAAATCAGATAGTCCCTGGTCAGCTCCTATCGTATTAGTCCAGAAGAAGGATGGAACCCAACGTTGCTGTGTGGACTTCAGGGCTCTTAACAGC
>NW_013779713.1:0-2173 GCF_000517525.1 Limulus polyphemus
GTCCCTGTTAAGGATATTACATACTTGGGAAAATTGTCCCTGTTAAAGATATGACATACTTGTGAAAATTGTCGCTGTTAAAGATATGACATACTTGTGAAAATTGTCGCTGTTAAAGATGTGACATACTTGTGAAAATTGTCCCTGTTAAAGATATGACATACTTGTGAAAATTGTCGCTGTTAAAGATATGACATACTTGTGAAAATTGTCCCTGTTAAAGATGTGACATACTTGTGAAAAGATTAGAGAAAATATCCAATTAGGCAATGGATAAGCACTTTAGAAGATATTATCCACAGATAAAACCTGTTCCGGGTGTGACCTAATGGTTAGCACGTCGGGCTACGGAGCACAGTCCACATCTTCAGCGGATAAAACTTTTGTCGACGGGGGTTTCCGCCTCTCTGAGTTTTACATTATAAAATATGACGTAGAGCACGAGAAAAAAAAAGGTTTTACATTAGTTAGAGGTATGATGATAAATTAGCCTAGTAATTATAACACTCCTATAAAGTATGGCTACATCAGGACAAAGTAGTCACCAACACAAACAAGTGAACATGTCAATTCCTCCGCGAGATGCAATTACATATAGAAATGTATGCTTTACCATTTGCAGACATCTTTCAGTATTTGGTTGATGGTTTGTTTATTTTTAGTACAAATCTACACAATAAGCTATCTGTGCTGTGCCCACCACTGGTATCGAAACCCGTTTTCTTGCGCTGTAAGTCCGCAGACATATCGCTGACCACTGGGGGGGGTGTTCTTACATTACTATACCACTGGGGAGCTTGGTTGATGGACTTTAGAAGATACGTTAACAGAATTGGGGATAATAATTCCCCACAGTGTGCTGCGCGGCGCAAAACCCTCGTGTAGAGAACAATACTGCAAAAAATAGTCCGTGTTCATATGTATCAAACAGATAACCAGTGGTAATACAAGAAAGAGTTCCAAGGGCTACTAAACACTCATAATTTTCGTTATTACCAGAATTCAGTTTTAGCCATTTCCGACAAAAAGTTTAGTGTCGACTGTTTGACCCCTAAGATGCTGGTGTAGCTGTCCCTAATTCTGAATCACTAACCATTTCTCGTGCTCTGCGTCATATTTTATAATGTAAAACCCTTTTCTCGTGCTCTGCGTCATATTTTATAATGTAAAACCATTTTCTCGTGCTCTGCGTCATATTTTATAATGTAAAACCTTTTTCTCGTGCTCTGCGTCATATTTTATAATGTAAAACCCTTTCTCGTGCTCTGCGTCATATTTTATAATGTAAAACCATTTTCTCGTGCTCTGCGTCATATTTTATAACGTAAAACCTTTTCTCGTGCTCTGCGTCATATTTTAAATTTTATATCTTGTTTTTGTTTTGAATTTCGCGCAATCTACACGAGGACTATCTGCGCTAGCCGTCCCTGATTTAGCAGTGATTGACTAGAGGGAAGACAGCTAGTTAATACCACCTACTCTTTTACGAATGAATAGTAGGATTGACCGCAACATTATAATGCCTCCATGGCTGAAAGGGCGAGCACGTTCGGTGACGAGGGTTCGAACACACCACCCGCACATTGCAAGTCGAGTGCCCTAACCATAAGGCTATGCTAGGCCTAATTTTCTATCATCAGCAGGATGATGATAAACTGTTTGGACTTTGCTTCATCCAATGTGATAACATCCTTCCATTTGTCATATGACAGATGACAATGCTCCAGCTTTCGACATGTTGTTTGCCTTCCGTTCACTAATGTGAACAAGATTGGACAAACTGTTTAACTTTCTTTACAGCCCTCGATGTGCGATTAGTAGCCGGTCGTGGAGTACCCCTTTTTTTTCCTATTGCAACTACGTTTCCGATACGGTTCAACATAATATATAACTTCTTTCTCGAAACACGAACATTATATTCCTTGGGTGCCTATGGGAAACACTAACATTACGTTCCTTGGGTGCCTATGGGAAACACCAACAAACGTAATGTTGGTGTTTCCCATAGGCACCCAAGGAACGTAACCTTGGGTGCCTATGGGAAACACCAACATTACGTTCCTTGGGTGCCTATGGGAAACACCAACATTACGTTCCTTGGGTGCCTATGGGAAACACCAACATTACGTTCCTTGGGTGCCAATGGGAAACACCAACATTACGTTCCTTGGGT
>NW_013779714.1:0-693 GCF_000517525.1 Limulus polyphemus
TGACATTGCTAAGCCTTTTAAAATTTACCACGTAGAGGATATGAAACATTTAGGTTTTTTATATATATATATATATACACAGTTGAATGAACCAAAAAATCATAAATTACTATATTGATACCATAGAGTTCCACTGTAATTTATCAAGCTTAGTAAATAAGCTGTATTTGGGTCGAAAAAAATATGAAATTTCGAGCAGACTAAAGACACAACCTATCTCTTGATATCTTAGTTTAAAAGGAAGAAATGGCATCCAAACACGTTACAATGGCTGAGAGAGCCAATAGGGGGACATTCTGAGCTTCTATTTGGTTATTCATGTCATATATAGAAGTAAATGTATATACAGGAGCATTTCCAAAAATGGAAAGAGGTGAGTGGAGTGCCACTGTGTTTGATTTATTATGTGAGCAATCTCATAGCAAATAGAAAAGATAAGACCTTCTTATTTTATATTCTAGTTTGTCAATATCAGTAATTTGAGTTCCTAATTCTTACGAAACTATAGACTTAGTATTTTGACATCACAAACATCTAATTTGAACCAATGCTGCATTCGGCATACCACATTATACACAAAAATCGATGTTTAACTGTTTTTTTTTATATTTCCTTTTAAAGTACAAAATTCAGTAATGTATAATACTAAACTTTTAATTATAATCTACAGTTTGACACCAAACTTATTGACAT
>NW_013779715.1:0-691 GCF_000517525.1 Limulus polyphemus
CTGGCGTACCCGTCCGCTGGAAGTTATGACTACTTGCATCATTCCTACAAAATAGCATAGGCAGGAATTAATATATAACAACATATATAGCTACGAGCTGGCGTAACCGTCCGCTGGAAGTTATGACTACTTGCATCATTCCTACAAAATAGCATAGGCAGGAATTAATATATAACAATATATATAGCTACTAGCTGGCGTACCCGTCCGCTGGAAGTTATGACTACTTGCATCATTCCTACAAAATAGCACAGGCAGGAATTAATATATAACAACATATATAGCTACGAGCTGGCGTAACCGTCCTCTGGAAGTTATGACTACTTGCATCATTCCTACAAAATAGCATAGGCAGGAATTAATATATAACAACATATATAACTATTTTATCCTAATTTTTGTCCGTTAACATTCTACTACGCTGTGTGCATGTGCTATTATGTAGGGATGATGCAAATACCGTCCCTACTATCTTGTTTGCATTGTTTTTGAAGGATTGATATTAACCATCCCTACATTTAATTCCTCTTTTGAAAAGTTTTTCTTTACTTGTAACAATATGTTCTTATCATTATTAAGAGAATATTGCACTTATAACAGTATGTCCTCACCATTTGTAGAGAATATTGATATTGTTGCGTCAGCAGTCACATGACTACTATGACGCAACGTTTCTAGAACTATCATGTAC
>NW_013779716.1:0-904 GCF_000517525.1 Limulus polyphemus
CTTTAGAAAAGAATGCATATCTATAGAACAATTTATAAGCTCAGTAGCTCTGTTGTCCTTAATGGTATCATCATCAATATCTACCCTATAACGCAATTCAAACTCAACCTTTTATTTTTATCGACAGTATCAGTCCATGCTTCAGAAGACACAACCTCAACATCTGTAGCTCTATCAAGGACATCTGTCTGTGCTTCACAAGCCGCAACTTCAACATCTGTAGTTTTATCGAGTACATCAGTCTGTGCTTCACAAGACATTACCTCAACATCTGTAGCTCTATTGAGTACATCAGTCTGTGCTTCACAAGAAACAACCTCAACATCTATAGTTTTATCAGCAATATCGGTCTGTGCTTCACAAGCCACAACTTCAACATTTGTAGTTTTATCGAGTACATCAGTCTGTGCTTCACAAGATACAACCTCAACATCTGTAGCTCTATTGAGTACATCAGTCTGTGCTTCACAAGACACAACCTCAACATCTGTAGCTCTGTCGAGTACATCAGTCTGTGCTTCACAAGACACAACCTCAATGCCTGTAACTCTATCGAGGACATCTGTCTGTGCTTCACAAGATACAACCTCAACATCTGTAGCTCTATCGAAGACATCAGTCTGTGCTTCACAAGACACAACCTCAACATCTGTAGCTCTATCGAGGACATCAGTCGTGTGCTTCACAAGACTAAAACCTCTACATCTGTATCTCTAGTCTAGGACATCAGTCTGTGCTTCACAAGACACAACCTCAACATCTGTATCTCTATCGAGTACATCGGTCTGTGCTTCACAAGACACAACCTCTATATCTGTAGCTCTATTGAGGACCTCAGTCTGTGCTTCACAAGACACAACCTCAACATCTGTAGCTCTATTGAGGACCTCAGTCTGTGCTTCAC
>NW_013779717.1:0-905 GCF_000517525.1 Limulus polyphemus
CATTTCTCTGTGAATTGGCCATCAAAGCTTGATAGCTTGACATTATACATCAGATGTACAGTGTAGCATATTTGCACCTACAAAAAAGGGACTATTTCGATAACTTAATTCAGTTGTTTAAATTGCAACAACAACTTGGATGCACAACTTTCAAAATAAAAAGGAAGAATGCTATGCACTACAAATAAAGTGTCACAACAGAATATCTTATAAGCAGGTTTATTTGTTTTTTTTACCCTACTTTCAGAGCAAGAGAGGTATATGTTATTCTTCAAGAAGTAATTTAGGGGTTAGACGCACAATGATATAGCTGTCTGAAGGATGTGTAAAAGTGGCACATTATCTTTTATTAAGAAAGTTACAAATTAAAGTAAAATTGATACCCTTTCTTTATAACTTTTGTATTCTAGAACTTTTCATTATACTTAAAGAATGCTTAAGATAAAATGGTTTGTTTGATTTATGACTATCTGTGTTTTGAACACAAGTATTTAAAAAAAATTTATTTATTTTCCAGCTCCACCATTGAAAATAGTTGCTGTTTTGTCAGAAAAGAGAGAAGTTTCCTTTCTAAGGTTTTTGTTATCCAGGTTGTCTCTACAAACATCAGTGTATGCTGTTGGTAGAACTCAGCTTTTTGTGTTCGTAACTGGAAAAGAATACATGGTAAATGAAGTACACACACACACACATACATTTATGTAGCCTATTTTCCCAGCAAGCAAAATGGTGTTAGACAGAAGTTAATATCTGTATCTATCAGTCAATAAGTATGTCTCTCTTTCTTTCTGTATATTTATATTATCTCAGTGTTCGTCTGTCTAGGCATTTGTCTGTGTAAATGCGTATATATATATATATGTATGTATATATATATATATATATATATATATATAGAGAGAGAG
>NW_013779718.1:0-688 GCF_000517525.1 Limulus polyphemus
AAATATAAATTATGCCTCTTTCATTATAGAACAAACACAGATTATAACACAAAAGCATAAATGTTGAGACTAAATAGCTTAAGTCTCATAACATTATACAGTTATATATATTTATTATTTTTATTATATTGACCTTTCAGCCATGTATGGCTAACAATACATAAGTTACAATGATGTGGCTCACCTTCACTCATATTACCATATCAAATAACATAAAACTGACCTTTGGTCTATACAAAGTAACTTGTCTTGGCTGTGTTTTAGTAGACTAGTATTTTGTAAAATACAGTAACATTTAAATTATTATACATTATATATGTATATAGATTATTGCTATTTTGAAAGAAGTTCTTAAAGTTATTTTTCCTAAAACATAGAACAGTAAATAAAGAAGTAAAACAAACAATTATATTTTCTATTTATGACCTTTGTACTCGGTTGCTGCTTGTCATAGGTTACTAAGCCTTTTAAAATTTTGCATGTGGAGAATATGAAACGAAAAATTTTTTTTTTTAGGTTTATATATATATATATACAGGTGAATAACCAAAATTCATAAATTACTATATCAGTACCATAGAATTCCACTATAATTTATAAGCTTAGTAAATAAACTGTATTTAGGTCTAAAGATATGAAATTCTGAGCAGACTAAAGACACAACCTACGTCCTTGAAATCTTGGTCTG
>NW_013779719.1:0-858 GCF_000517525.1 Limulus polyphemus
ATGAAAATTAAACCTTATTTTCAATATGCAATCCTGAAAAATATTTGGGGGTGCTTAACTTTTATCCTCGTGTATATATCGTTGTGAAATTTTAATAAGAAGATTTTATTTACCATCTATATATATATATCGTTCTAAATGCCTAATCACAAGTTTTAATTACCATATATATATAGTTGTAAATATTTACTCAGAAGTTTTATTTACCATATATATATATATCGAAGTGAATATTTAATCAGAAGTTCTTATTTACCATATATATATATATATATATATCGATGTGAATTTTTAATCAGTAGTTTATATTTACCATATATATATAGCGATGTGAATGTTTAATCAGAAGTTTTTATTTGCCATATATATAAATATATATATATGTTTCTAAATGTTTTATCAGAAGTTTTATTTACCATATATGTATATATAGTTGTAAGTGTATAATCAGAAATGTTTATTTACCATATACATATATATCGTTCTTAATTTTTAATCAGAAGTTTTTATTTACCATATATATATATATAACGATGTGAATGTTTAATGAGTAGTTTTTATTTACCATATATATATATCGATGTGAATGTTTAATCAGTAGTTTTTATTTACCATATACATTTATCGATGTGATTGTTTGATCAGGAGTTTTTATTTACCATATATATATATATCGATGTGAATGTTTAATCAGAAGTTTTATTTACCATATATATTTATATATATATATATGTTTGTAAATGTTTAATGAGAAGTTTTATTTACCATATATATAAATATATCGTTGAAAATATTTAATCAGAAGTTTTATCTATCTTATATATATCGATGTGAATTGTTTATCAGTAGTTTTTATTT
>NW_013779720.1:0-868 GCF_000517525.1 Limulus polyphemus
CCTACAAATCCCAACACATAATATTGACCTTTATTGTCGCTAATAAGTGAGACCATATTATACTATTAAAATAACTGAGAGGTCTTTATCTTATCAATCCCCCAGAGAATATTGACCTTTATTGTCGCTAATAAATGAGACCATATTATACTATTAAAATAACTGAGAGGTCTTTAATCTTATCAATCCCCCAGAGAATATTGACCTTTATTGTCGCTAATAAATGAGACCGTATTATACTATTAAAATAATCTTATCAATCCCCCCGAGAATATTGTAAACGTTAGTAAAATCACTTGTTACTTTCTTTTCTCAAGATAAAATAAGTTAAAAGACACCCGTTTCTTGATATTTCGGTAAATAATTGCATGAAAGGCTGAATGAAACCTAGGCCTAGATTTACCAGCTGTACAATACAGTAACCGTAACTTTTGTAGCAGGATGATTGACTTACAGAAGGACATCGTCTAGTGGTTAGGGCTCTCGACTCGCAATCTGCGGATTTAGAGTTCGAATCTCGTCATAAAATATGCTCGACTTTTTTCAACTGTTATAATCTGACGTTCAACCCACTTTTCGTCGATAAAAGAGATGGCAATGTTGACTAGCTGTTCTAATTTAGGGACAGCTAGAGCAATCGATCTCCGTTAGTTTTGTACACAATTCCAAAAACAAACAATCGATTAAACTTTTCAAAAGACTTGCCGTCGGCAATATTTGAAATCAACACTTTAGAGAAGATAAGTTTGTTTTGTTTTGTTTTTTTTGAATTTCGCGCAAAGCTACACGAGGGCTATCTGCGCTAGCTGTCCCTAATTTAGCAGTGTAAGACTAGAGGGAAGACAGCTAGTCATCACCACCTACCGCC
>NW_013779722.1:0-691 GCF_000517525.1 Limulus polyphemus
CCCCAAAGTGTAAAGTAACTAGGCCCCCAAAGTGTAAAGTAACTAGGCCCCCAAAGTGTAAGGTAACTAGGCCCCCAAAGTGTAAAGTAACTAGGCCCCCAAAGTGTAAAGTAACTAGGTCCCCAAAGTGTAAAGTAACTAGGTCCCCAAAGTGTGAGGTAACTAGGTCCCCAAAGTGTAAGGTAACTAGGCCTCCAAAGTGTAAGGTAACTAGGTCCCCAAAGTGTAAGGTAACTAGGTCCCCAAAGTACAGAGCACGTTTTATCGGCAATGGAAAGTTCATTTAAATTATTGCTACTTTTAGTATCTTTGAATCGAAAAAGAAGATAAAATTTCAAAAGCGAAAAGTCATAATCACCTAATATCTTACCCTTAATGTAATAACGAAATTTAGATACTGAGTAAAATAAATTAAATATGGCAAACAAGAAAAAAATCCTCAATAGCCGCGACACTTGAAATTTTTTTTAGGCAGGATTAGAGTAAATTAATCTATGATACCTTATTTTTTTTAGTAGCTATATTTTTGTGCGCCAACAATACCAAGCGTGGGGTGTACGTATACCCGATTTTATCTTATTACTCATCAGGATCTCTACGAGTCTACCCTCAAATTGAAATTCTTTTAGGCAGGATTAGAGTAAATTAATCTATGTGATTGCGGACATGTTCAGATATATCAATCAAAGGG
>NW_013779723.1:0-2549 GCF_000517525.1 Limulus polyphemus
AAATATTGCCTTGTAGAATTAATAACTTAAAACTTGTATACCATTAAAATATGGATTATTAGCTAGGATTTTATGCTATTCTAATTGGTATAACATAAACAAAAAGTAGTTTAATAAAATTTTGAATGTATGACACTGAAACCTTGTGTCATGCACATTAAATGATACCTGTAGCGATAGTAAAAAGTAAAAAGTAAAAACAAAAAAAAACGTACTTGACTTTTTCCATATTTTCTTTAACAAAGTGTCCATATTTTATATTTGAACATGTAAAGTGCCAAAAGCACTTAAGATTTTTTATAAACTTCTAAAATATGATAAAAAAACAACAAAAAACTTTATTAGAACAAATATTAAGGATTATTTGGTGAATTAAAAGTTATATTTATTTACAAATGGTTCCAACATAGATTTAACTGGACTACTGTCTCATTAGTGGTCATTTTTCTATCCTGCATACATGTCATTTGATAAGGCTAGATTGATTTGAAATACTAGTTTGACTGCAACTTGGTTTTAGTAAAAATGTGTACTCTGTACTGATTTTGTCTGTATACATTTTATACAGTGTACAAGTTTCCTTGTTATCCTTATGTGCACAGGAGTAGGTCAAAATGTGTATATTATGATCTTTTACATAGTTAGTTACATTCAAAATGTAATTAAAGAACTTTATTATAAATGTATGTAAATAATCTGGTAGTAAATGTCAGAATCATTGGTATTTTTTGAAAGACAGAATGTGACTGGAAAGACTTGGCATGTAGGTTTCACATATTTAGTTATATCTCAGTAAAACGGAAAGGTTGGAGGTTAGGAATTTACATTTTAGCCTGGGAATATCTGGAGTATTCATATGCAAATCGAGGGAAAACGGAAAATCTAAAATGGGCAATTTAAAGTGAAGTGTCGCTTTATATAGAGAAGTGAAGATTGAGAATTCATTTAAATATTTCTTAAATTTACTTAATATTAGCAGTCAAATTATAAACTGCATTTTGATGCCAAGTCAAGCACAAAAAATAGAAGGTCCTAAAATACTGTAACTGGATTTCTAACTGAGCTATAATTGGGTTAAATTCTATTAGCTGGTTGAAATGAACTTGGAGAATGGCAAACAAAGAAATTCATGCCAAATTTAATTAGCTGAACATTTTAACCTCATATATATATATAAAAAAGAAGAAGAAGAAGAAAAAAGAATCTTCTCTTTTTATTGTTTATAAATAATTTTACTTTATATTTCTTGTAATATTACCTATATTTCATTGTATTAATAACGTTATATTTATTTTAATGTTAAAGGTATTTTATTTTATTATTAACGTTAATTTACTATCATATTGACAGCATTTTACAGCATTATTGACGTAAGATGTATTATTAACAGCATGTTACTGTACTATTGATGTAAGATGTATTATTAGTAGCGTGTTACTTTACTATTGATGTAAGATGTATTATTGATAGCGTTTTACTGTGTTCTTGACGTTAGATTTTTAACGCTTGTTTTACCCAATTTGTATTTCTTTACCAGACCTTCCAATGTGGAAACATGTTTTTCAAATTTTTCTATTCATAACAATGAAGTCCCGAGACCCACTAAATCTTCTTTTTTGCAATTCTGATGTCTCACAAATGATTTAAAAACAAAATTCCAATGTGCAGTTAACAATACAAAATATTCTTAACTTGCGATGGACTGGCGTTTCGTCCAGGGGCAATAGGTCACCATTCTTATCCGCTTGTGCCATTGGAACCGGAGTTCGAAAGCACTGGCCTTTTGTACCTTGTAAAGGCGCGGCAAGGATTTAAGTTACCATAAGTTTATTCTATTATTGACGTATTATTTATTGTATTGTTAATGCTATATTTATTGTACTATTGATGAAGTTTATTTGTATTATTAATGTTAGCTTTTTGAAATAATGACGACGTTTTATTACCCCAGCTAACAGCTGGGTAAACTGGAATAAATGGGGTAAAGTGTCTTGGTCAAAGACATAACAGCATGATGCGGGCTAGCCTCGAAATCGTAACCATCCAACTACAAGTCCAAAACGCAAAGCCACCAAGCCACATTACTTCACAATAAAATTATACTGTGTTGAGCTCCAGGAGGCTCAGCAGTAAGTTTGAAGGCATATAACGCTAAAAACCGTACCGGTTGAAACATATGCACTAGCACTAAAAACAACAAATTACACAAACGCAAACAGAAAACATAACCACAGAAACCCATACGCAAGAGTCAAAAACAAAATCAACAGAAATGAACAATAAAACAACAATAAACACTAGCAAGAAAGAAAACATAAGCATATTCAAAGACACCATTAAAAATATTTCTACAGGTTTTATAGCAGAATACTCAGAATCGAAATAAACAAAATACAACTTCGAACTAATACCCTCAATTGTCAAAAAACACATCACACCACACTTACCTCAGATCATCACATCAGTAATGAGCTACCTCTTCACACAAATTCATAGTTCAACATATCAACTCCAAGGTGCGCTTGCTTCCAAGAAACACGAGATTGGGG
>NW_013779724.1:0-693 GCF_000517525.1 Limulus polyphemus
AGCCACATGGCAAAAATATCTTTCTCCTGCTAATTTAATTGAACAAATAGACCATCATACAAAACTATAAACTTTTCATTTACCATCTATTTAAAAGAATGCCTTCCCTTTACAGCCTCTCTGGCACTGGGCAGGTAGATTATTCAGCGCCTGCTCACTGAAAGTGGGTTTTCTCCGGGTACTCTGGTTACCCCCACATCCAAATCAACATCTAAATAGGATCTATAGATCCCAGCCCTGAAAAGGACAGTGTCCTGTTTGTAATTTTGCTTTTTCCTATTCTACTCTAAATCCAAATCAGTTTTACGTTAATATTATTCAAATAATCCAAATTTATATTAATTTAATTGACTAACAATCAATTTCCGATAAGAACTTAACCTATTAAATTATACTCAAAATGTTCATTTAGCCACATTCACAGCGTACTCTTTCTGCATCTCCCTGGTCACTGTCATCGACAATACTACAGTAGCCCTCCTCTCCGCGACTGACGTCATCACCGTATTTATCAAAAAACAACCGTGCTCTTGCCGAACTCAACGAACCAATCATGACAAATATCTACTTCTCCTCTCCTTCCAAACTCGTCCCCACTATCGCAGCTTTTCCGGTTATATTGGGAAAAACTTTCTAATAGTCAATATCTTCATTCACGTTCTACTACATATCTTTTGTAAATCACTAGCCTCT
>NW_013779725.1:0-692 GCF_000517525.1 Limulus polyphemus
GAGATGTTTCTGTACAAACATATAGGTTGCCTCCCACAACAGAAATCTTTAAGCCGTAGTTTAAAAGGTAGCAAGCATCAAGCTCAGTGCCGAGCATCAGATCGTCAATCACCTTGAAGACTGATTGTAAGTGTCGAATTATAGCCAACACTGCGTGATTATGAATTTTATAGACTGCAGATGGAGTAGCCATCCCTGAAGCTGACTATAAGGAGGGACAAGAATCGTGGAAGCAGGAGATGGCGATTCCAGGCGAATATGAGGAAAGAAAACATTTTGTAGCTATATATTTTATTTGGAAAATATTTAATTTCAGATAAGATATGCAGCAGCGACGGCCCACCAGAGTTTTGGGTCGTCACAGGAGAAGAGGGTCGTAGAAGTGTCACGACCTAAACTCCATCAGAAATTGAGGGAAAGGTATATTAATATAATCAATTCATAATTTTTAATTAACACGTTTCCGACCTTGTAGAATGTGCAGAATGTTACCCTAATAGGAAATCTGGCCAGCTACAGCAAAACCGTAACTGGAGAGGAGAAATATAACAACCATAATAAATATAAAAAATGATTATTTGCTTATTGGTATACATATCCTATTATATTATGACACATTGTCTTATATTTGCATTGAATATATATATGCATGCATCTATACAACTTAAAATTCATAGGGCTATATATATATA
>NW_013779726.1:0-692 GCF_000517525.1 Limulus polyphemus
TAATATTATGAAGTATTACCTTTGATTTCAATGTTATCAAATTATGTACAAGGGTTGCCAAATGGTAATATTATGAAGTATTACCTTTGATTTCAATGTTATCAAGTTATGTATAAGGGTTGCCAACTGGTAATATTATGAAATATTACCTTTCATTTCAATGTTATCAAGGATTTAAACAAAGCCACGATCTCAATATATATATATACTAAACCATAATTCACTCAATGTCAATCATAAGTTGCGGAGTGGGCGTGACTAGCTTACTCAAATTAGGTTTCATGTTTCGCGCCCCTTTGTCACAAAAATTAGCTCTGCATTTTGGGTCGTTGTATTAGTGATGGTCAAATCCCACTATGCGGTTGAACAAGAGCAGCCGAAGAGTTGGCGGTGGGCTCTGTTGACTAGCTAACTTCCTTCCCTCTAGCCTCTCAGTTCAACATTAGAGATAGTTGTGTGCAAACAACCCTTTGGGAGGATTTGCGCGAAAATTCTGGACAAAAACAAAGAAACACAGAAAACTAAGTGTAACGCAAAACTACCAAAGTTTTAACGTGTGAATTTGACAGAAAAAAAGTTCATTTCCATCCAAGAAATATTATCTTAACGTTACTTATCGTAATACGTCTTTAAATCAAAACGTTCGCTATTAAGTATATTCTTACTACTTGCTTTCACGTTCCTTACACTCC
>NW_013779727.1:0-888 GCF_000517525.1 Limulus polyphemus
TGAAGCAACGTTCACACGGGGAAACGATTATCATCGGAGAGTTCGTGAGCACCCAAACACCTTCTTTATGGAGTTTTCCAATATTCCTTAGATGTTTACGTATTGTTTCATCAGGAACATGTAATTCAGGGCCATTTCATGAGTGTATTGCCTTGGGTTAGACTCAACAAGCGTCTCCAGAACATCAATATCCAAATCCAACATGTCGGCCATTTTTAAGGCTAAAGTCACCTGAACGAAATATGCTCAACCATTGTTGACAGTTACGAACGTTCAAAACATTTCTTTGATATTCTTTGTGGCCATAGAGGCGTTGTTTCCCTTCTTGTATTCAAACAGAATTACATGCCGAATGTGTGTATCGTCGGGTGCCATCACTATATGGGATAAGAGTATACTAAACTTTACATATTATATAGGCCACACTAACGTGACGTTTAGGCGGTTCGTTTAACTATTATACGTTATGTACGTTTTTGAGTGTGGTTAATGAAAGTGTTCTAAAACGCGACATTAATTTCTTGACGACCTAATATATTGCTGCTTGAATACGTTAGTTTTCGTCACTAACAGGTAGAGATAAACAATACCGTTGTACTACTATTTTCTTGACATTTAGTGTAGTAAATCACAAGTAATAAACATGTTATCTTATTTGCGTGTTTTTGTTTGTTTGTTTTATTGACATAATACTAAATGTCATTGTACCCAAGTGTATACACTGTGTTCATGGTGTAACTGATGTTTTTACATATTAGCATACGAGGCCTGTGAGAAAAGTATCCGAATTTGGCCGGGGAATAAAAACTGGCATACCTGGAGCGTTGGAAACCTAATCACCCTCAAAGTAGTCTCCTTGGGACTCCACACACTTCTCCCAGCGGTGCC
>NW_013779728.1:0-692 GCF_000517525.1 Limulus polyphemus
GTTATCTTTAAATATTAGACAAATCATTTGAACTGAATATTAATTGCTACATACCCGACACTTAAGGTATATTACAGGCTTAATACAATGTACTGATAACAACAAGACAATTAAAGTCCTACAAAAATTATCTACAACAAACTATTATACTTAATAGTCTGTTAAATACTATTACGTTTTTACACGTAATACTTCAGCAAAAACATCTAAAAAGTAACATATGTTATTAAATTCGTATATACATGTATGGAGGATATCAATACTTTTTTCTACAGATTTAATCACCAGAAAATGAATCAAAACGTGTCATTCGATACCTAATTGTATTTGTATTTTGTGTATGTAGTCTACCACTGATAAATAAATTTAGCAACAGCGTAACCTTGTGTTCTGAAGGATTTATTATTATATATTTATTTTAATATCAACGTTTGTTTAGATTAAGTTTATATTTAGAAATTGCATAGCTTATAGTGTTAAATATGTATTGTGAAACTCCCGCCCATTCTCTAAAGTTGTAGAAGATTCTCGAGTGTAAGAATCAACAATATATGTGTATACGTAAACGAAAGTGTTAGCGTCAGTATTGTTACGTAAAGCTGAAAATTCGAGAAAGTCTCCACACGCTTAAAAATATAACCAATGCGATGCGCCAAAAAAAAGAGTATCTATTATTGGGTTGATGTAATTAA
>NW_013779729.1:0-693 GCF_000517525.1 Limulus polyphemus
CCAAACTTGTACTTGTTTTAGAGTAAAACCACAGTGGGCTGCCTCCAAACTTGTACTTGTTTTAGAGTAAAGCTACATTGGGCTGTCTGCTGTGGCCATCGCGGAGAATCGAACCCCGGATTTTAACATTGTAAGTTCGTGGGACACTTGGATTTGACAAAACTGTCTAATTTATTAACATTATATGTTCATATTTATATGAGTTTCAGGGTAAGTTTGTTGTTCAATCTAAACTTTAATCAACGTGTGGTTACACAAGTTTCGGAGAATTCCACTCCTCATCAGTAACCCTGAACACAAATTAACCAAAGAATCATAGCGACTATAAAGCACGTTCACACCAACATATGTTTGAACATACACCTTATTGTTCTTACAATAGGTGACCGTCAAGTACTGAAGAATGGGGGTCGTTGTATAAGTTCTTGGTTGTTTAATCATTTCAATAGGTGTGTGTGTCCGGGGTTTTTAACATTTTAGGCCTAAGATGAGTGAAAAAGAACCTCGTCTGGTATTGCGCTAGCTGCTGTGCAAGTTACTAGTTTGGGTAAAACTTAGGACTTGCCAGTTTGGAGAGGAAACTTTTTCTGGGAGTTACCAGTTCATTTATTTTACTGAAATACTCCAAACTTTTATTTCTAAAAAAGTGGATTCCTCGTCATCAAATTCAAATGTGAACTGATTAGTTTGGCT
>NW_013779730.1:0-692 GCF_000517525.1 Limulus polyphemus
TTTTAAATATATTAAACGAGGGTTATAAAACATAACTTGGTATTGAAACTTTATCTTTAACCAATAAATGAATTATTGAAGTGACTACCTCAGTAGCTTAATCGTGCAAAGTTATAAATAAAGTTGTTTTCGTTAATACTTAGTGAACTAGATAGAACTGTCTGAGTACGAAAATAGTTTCTTGGATTGCTTAGAAGCACCCATCTTCAAATTACGATTTTCTGCATTTTAAACCAGCATTAAGATTACAGAAGATCTTCACGAGTGTTTACAAGTATACTTGTTCGACTTGCTAAATAGAACACATAGGTTCAACAATCAGGCTTGAAAAGGAAGGAACGTTGACTATAAATAAAGCTCTATTCCACTTATCACTAAGTGGCTTAGCCGCAAGCTTTAGGGTTCATAATGGAAAAAGGTGAAGAAAAGGGATATACTACGAGAAAGCCACCCATTAACGTGTGAAAATAAACTGCTCTAGAGTACAGTCATTTCTAACCTGTCAACTATCAAGACCAGCATAAAGAGTATAAAAGTGCAGGTAGTCATATTATTCCCAGTAGTATTAGTGAGATCCAGTTATACCCTTCAGAATTGAAATACCACATGATAATCGTGTATAAATCAAAGTTCTGACTTGGTCAGACATACTCTATGTTAAACACTTGCTACCTAAACATGCTCGCCTTTTC
>NW_013779731.1:0-692 GCF_000517525.1 Limulus polyphemus
CCTCTATGGTGCAAGGTTTACTATCAGGACAGACCATGCTGCGTTATGCTGGTTAATATCATTAAAGAACCCAGAGTGACAACTGGCACGTTGGATTGAAAAGATAGACCAGTATGATTATGATATTGAATACAGAGAGGGAAAATCTCATGATAATGCCGATGAACTGAGCTGAAGACCCTGCAAAAATGACTGCAGATATTGCTGCAAAAGAGAGGTTCTACTAACCAGGTGCCATCAAGCTGAAGTCAAGGTGACTGAAAGAGTTGATGAAGTGGAACCAAATATAGATATCAAAGCAGAGCAGGAGAAAGACCAAGATTTGAAGCCAGTGATTGATTTTCTAAAAGCAAGTGTTTTGCACCCTGCTTGGGAGAAGGTGTCTAGTCTAAGCCCTGTGACAAAGAACTATTGGGCACAATGGGACCAGTTGAGGCTTGAAGATGGTATTCTTCTCCGGAGATGGGAAACTACAGATGGGAAAGTGACGACCTGGCAAACGGTTATACCGAGAAAGTTACGGGAAGTTGTGTTGCGTCAATCCCATGATACTTTAACAGGAAGACATCTCGGAGTTAAGAAGACATTGAGTCACCTACGACAGAGATTTTACTGGATAGGTAGAGGCAAGATGTGGAAGAATGATGCAGGACATGCAGTACATGTTGTGCTAAAAGGGGACCCAAGCATAA
>NW_013779732.1:0-692 GCF_000517525.1 Limulus polyphemus
ATCTTCAGTCCTGTCAGAAGTCACATTCCGAACATGAGTGTCAGCAATAGGGGTGATCTAGTATGAAGGAAGCCACAGGAATTCAATGGGAAGCATATAGAGTACAATTTGAGCTACTGGAAGAAATGAATGGATGGACAGAGGAGCAGAAAGCAGTGTACCTGGCAACAAGCCTGAAGGGACAACCACTGGAAATACTTGGACAGTTGTCAGTAGATTACAGGCACAACTATAAAGCACTGGTAACTGCTCTATAACTCAGGTATGGACACCAAAATCAGTCCAAGGTCTACAGGGCTAGGTTTAGGACGAGAGTCCGTGCTAAAGGGGAGAGCCTCCCAGAGCTGGCACAGGACTTGGAAAGTATGGCACACAAGGCCTACTCAACTGCAGCACCCGATGTCCTCAAGCTGTTGCTGAGGGATCAGTTTACAGATACCTTGGACAGTCCACAACTGAAGGTACAAGTAAAGCAAGCACACCCCTCTACTATACAAGAGCTCTTGAATTCGAATCCTATGTTAAGTCCAGCACAGAAGTACCAAGGCTGGTACAGTCATCAGGATTCAAGGTCGGAAAAGGTCAGCTTTCAGAGAGGTTTGAGGGACTTTGCTGGCCCTGTAACAAACCTGGGCACAAGAGAGCTCAATGTTGGCAACTTCAACACAGGGAAGATGCCATGGCAGGAAAGG
>NW_013779733.1:0-693 GCF_000517525.1 Limulus polyphemus
CCTCCTTCAATTAATTGTCATCGTTTTGTAAATAACGATATTGAAACGTTAAGTAACGCCTCCTTCAATTAATTATCATCGTTTCGTAAATAACGATATTGAAACGTTAAGGTATATTTTTTAAAACTAATCTTTCCCGCGAAAAACCTTCTCGATGTATGAAATCGACAAGAAATCGAATCAGAATATAAAGGCAAATAAGCAATTGTTGAAAGAGAAGAATAATACAGTTTCACCTTACAACATGGCCGAAATGTCACCGAGCTCACGATTACTCACAACGCGATGGCATAAAATGTTTACGAATTGAAAGAAAGTTAGCGTCGTAAAAAGTCTGTTTTTACTCTATTATCCTTCCAGACCAGAGGTCTCGAGAAGAAGAAGAAAAAAAAGCGTTGTACAAGTGATGCAAATAAAATGAAATTGAGACACGTAGGAAACTAAGTGTTTTCGGGCAACGTGCGCGTTGTAAAAAAAAGGCTTAACTTCTTGGTTTTCTGTTGCATGTAATATTTTAAGCAAATAAATAAGTCATTTATTGTAGGTTTAGTGTTTGTTACTTTTTAGAATGTCAGACGAAAATTCTTAGTCTGACACAAAAATTTCAAAATAATAAAAACAGACACTGTTTTTTAACAGGGTTTCTCGAATATTCCTGCAGATAGCTCTAAATATAAGAGCAGACGAAAATTC
>NW_013779734.1:0-692 GCF_000517525.1 Limulus polyphemus
GGCCTTTATGATCCTTCTAGAAACTCATCACGTATTACCAGCGTCACGTGACTTCCGTTGTCGTAACACTGCCCCTTCCTTAGTATTGTTCCCGAACAATAGCCACTTATATTAAACCAATAGATAATTAACAATAACTTAATTAAATGTACAGAATTTACAAACACAAAATTAAAATACAACAAAGGCTCTTAATTTTGCAGGACGTATCTTCCTCCGTACTGATTTCTGTCTCGTTGGCTTCTGCTTCACGTGGGGTTCATCTACTCCATCACGAAATGTCCTATTATCGGAAACAGTCACATCAGTGGTAGTAACTTCATTAAGGGCTTCACTGTTTCCCTTATCAAAACCGGGTAGAGTTTCTTCTTCGACTGTGGCCTTTTCAGGTGACACGTCTTCAGCAGTGTCATTTGTTCCATTGTTCACTTCGTTGCAACTGAAATGTCCTGGACCATGATAATGCCAAAGCCTGTTGGCATGCACCAACTTTGGTTTACCTCGCCGACCACATTTTATTCGGAAGGTCACCTATGAGAGACGATCCACTATGTCATATGGGCCTTCCCATGGAGAAGACAACTTAGGTACTTCCTTTTGGTCTTCCTGGGTATATACAACAACACCTTGTCTCCTGGTACAAAGCTGACTTCAGTAGATCTCTTATCATAAGATAACTACATCGAATCAGC
>NW_013779735.1:0-692 GCF_000517525.1 Limulus polyphemus
ACTTGTATGGAAACCTGACTTTAAGTCCAGAGTTGAAAACCACCTGGCTCCACTTAGGGCATCAAGAGTATCATCAATTATTGTCAGTGGGTATGAGTCTTTTTCGGTTATACTGTTAAGAGCCCTAAAGTCCACACAGCAACGTTGGGTCCCATCCTTCTTCTGTACTAACACAACGGGAGCTGACCAGGGACTATCTGACTTCTCGACTATCCCTTCCTTAATTAGACCGTCCATGACCTTCTCTATCTCTTGTCGCTTTGCTGGAGCTATTCTCCTCGGAGGGATCTTTATTGGACGGTAATTGCCTGTGTCTATTCTGTGGTTTACAAGGTTTGTGCAGCCGAGATCATGATCACCTTTCGAAAATTTGCCAAAAGTTCTTTTACCTGAAGAGCCTGTGACGATGCCAATTGGACTATGCTCTTCTTATAGAGGTCAGTTAAATGTTTTGGAAGTGTATGTCGTGTCTTTATAGTTGTATTTCTTGCTTTAACATTGACTGGCTCTACCTCCTGGCACACACCCAACAACGTGGACACTATGAGATCTTGCCATTTTACACTTAGCTGTTGGGACTTTCACGATGGGGGTTGGTGGTATTCTTCTTACACTGGCTCCTCATATGTCCTTGCTCTCCACAGTTCCAACAACCTTTCTGGGTAGCAGCCTTTCATGCTGTGGCATCTCCC
>NW_013779736.1:0-691 GCF_000517525.1 Limulus polyphemus
CACATAGACACTATGTGTGCTTTCCGTTTTACACTTAGCTGTAGGGACTTTCACGATGGAGTTTGGTGGGCGTTCCTCAACACCAACCACTACTGTTTTCCCCGAGGTTGACTTATTGGTAGTATTCTTCTTACACTGGCTCTTCACATGTCCTTGCTCTCCACAGTCCGAACAACCTTTCTAGGTAGCAGCCTTTCCTGCCATGGCATCTTCCCTGTGTTGAAGTTGCCGGCATTGAGATTTCTTTTGCCCAGGTTTGTTACAGTACCAGCAAAGTCCCTCAAACTTCTCCGAGAACTGCCCTTTTCTGACCTTGAATTCTGATGACTGTATCAACCTTGGTACTTCTGTGCTGGACTTAACATAGGATTCAAGTTCAAGAGCCATGGCCATTGCATCCTGCATAGTAGAGGGGTGTGCTTGCTTTACTTGTATTTTCAGTTGTGGACTGTCCAAAGCGTCTACAAACTGATCCCTCAGCAACAGCTTGAGGACATCAGTTGGGTAGGCCTTGTGTGCCATACTTTCCAAATCATGTGCCAGCTCTTGCAGGCCCTCCCCTTTAGCACGGACTCTAGTACTAAACCTAGCCCTGTAGACTTCGGTCTGATTTTGAGTTCCATACCTGAGTTCTAGAGCAGCTAGCAGTGCTCTATAGTTGTGCCTGTCGTCTGCTGACAACTGTCCAAAT
>NW_013779737.1:0-688 GCF_000517525.1 Limulus polyphemus
GGCAAACGGTTATACCGAGACAGTTACGAGAAGTTGTGCTGCGTCAATCCCATGATAGTTTAATAGGAGGACATCTCGGAGTTAAGAAAACATTGAGCCACCTACGACAGAGATTTTACTGGATAGGTATGAGGCAAGGTGTGGAAGAATGGTGCAGGACATGCAGTACATGTTGTGCTAAATGGGGACCCAAGCATAAAGGACGTGCTCCAATGAAGCTATATCAAGATGGTGCACCAATGGAATGAGTAGCCAGTGACATTGCTGGTCCTCGTGCAGGAAACAAGTACATTTGTGTGGTGATGGATTATTTCACCAAGTGGCCTGAGGCATATGAATACCAAATCAGGAAGCTACAACTGTTGCTTCGGCTATTAGTGATTTCTTCTTCGGATTTGGTATGCCATATGAAGTGCATTCATAACAAGGCCGTAACTTCGAATCAGCTGTGTTCCAAGAATGCTGCAAGTTGTTTGGCATCCGAAAGACCAGGACAATGCCACTTCACCCACAGTCCAATGGGATGGTAGAAAAGTACAACTGGACACTGGGACAGGAATTGGCAAAGTTTTGTAATAGCCGCCAAGATGACTGGGATGTCTTACTGCCTCCACTGTTGATGGCCTATAGGACAGCAGAGCATGAAACCACTGGATACACTTCAGCAAAGTTGATGTTTGGTCGGGAA
>NW_013779738.1:0-692 GCF_000517525.1 Limulus polyphemus
CTAATACTCCTTTGTGATCCAGCACCTTGATACTCACAAGGGTTTGCTGAGACGCAGAATGTATGACAAAGTTACACTTTGACAGCAACAATGTAATTGAACTGCGGACAGAGAGAGACTATTGTTGAGTCGAGCACGTGAGTCGTTAGTTGTGAATTATAGCGTTTGTTATAGTGTGACTGTGAAAATTAAGTGTATTGCAAAGTTGTATTTAGAAAGAATAAACCAGTTTTAATTAAAAAAGGACTTGTATCGCTAAAGTTTCTTCGGAAAGAATTTTTACGGAAAATTAACTAACGACCAGAGAAGTAACAAATTGGTGTCAGAGAGTGGGATGAAAAACAAATGGAAACGAGAAGCGGCAAATCAAACTACAGCTTAGCAGATTTGATGGCAGCAATTCAAGAGCAGCAAAATAAACAAGGAGAACGAGAAAAGAAACAAGAAGAGAGATTACAACAGTTGTTGGAGGAAAAAGAAAAGAGATTACAACAGTTGTTGGAGGAAAAAAGAAAAGAAACAAGAAGAGAGACAACAGCAGTTTCAAGAAAACCTGCAACAGTGGCAGCTCGAACAGCAAAATAAACAAAAAGAGAAATTACAGCAGTTGTTGGAGGAAAAAGAAAAAACAAGAAGTACGAGAAAAGAAACAAGAAAAGAAATTACAGCAGTGGCAACTAGAACAAGAAAGG
>NW_013779739.1:0-690 GCF_000517525.1 Limulus polyphemus
TTTAAGAAAGGACTTGTGTCGCTAAAGTTTCATACGGAAAGAAATTATACAGGAAATTAACTAACGACCAGAGACGTAACAATATACAAAACTATTTATATTCCTTCAGATTCTCATGTTCTAGTTCACGACATTCCGCAACTGCTTCAAAATAAAAGCATATTTACCCAACCTCTGGTTTGAACAAATAATTGGCTAGATTCATTTTGTATTCCAGTTCAAGCTGCTTTTTTTTTAAACACCAATGATTCTAATTTTACACAGAAGTATCTTAGTAAAATCATACTTTATATAATAAATTATTTGATGGATATATATATGTGTGACATATAAATATACTCTCAGCAATGTCATAACTCAAAACATAAACACATTACAACCTTCTGACGATCATGTTTCACAGTATATAAAAAACGACAAATTAAGAGGGAATGTGAACATATTCCCTGCAGTTTGTGATTTTTATCACAAATGTCAGGCCTATTACAAAATATCTAAATAATAACTTATCTTAAAAATGCATTCTCATACCCAAGCATTAGAGCTTCTGACTTGGGTTTGTTTTTGTTGTACAAGGCATAAAGATAAAACTGAGGCTCCTAAATGTCGAAATTAAACAGTAAAATATTTTGTTCAGAATAATGGACTTTTTGTTTTCTCAAAAACTGGTAAACTGGATTAACGTGTTTC
>NW_013779740.1:0-692 GCF_000517525.1 Limulus polyphemus
CAACTTTTGACGAGGAAATGTCCTGGCTGGGGGAAGCATTCAAGCGTATGAAAGCAGCAAACCTCAAACTCCATCCCAAGAAATGTCATTTGTTCCAGAAAGAGGTGCTTTACCTAGGCCACATTGTTAGTGAGAATGGTGTACAAACTGATCCTGATAAGGTGAAAGTGGTGCATGACTGGCCAACACCAGACAATGTGGGAGAGCTAAGAAGTTTCTTGGAACTCTGTACTTACTACCGCAAATTTGTGAAGGACTTTGCAACTATAGCTGCTCCACTACATGATTTGACTAAAAAAGTCCAAAAGTTTGAATGGACAGTTTCTTGCCAGCATTCTTTCCACTTTTAAAGCTTCCAGATCTCTCACTGCCGTACATACTGGATTGTGATGCTAGTAATGTCGGAAGTGGAGGAGTGTTGTCTCAGAAAGTGGGCGAAAACGAACATGTGGTGGCCTACTTCAGTAGGGTGTTGAGTAAACCAGAGAGGGACTACTGTGTAACACGGAGGGAACTGCTTGCTATAGTAAAGAGTCTGATGTATTTCCATCCTTACCTCTATGGTGCAAGGTTTACCATTAGGACAGACCATGCTGCATTACGCTGGTTAAGATCATTAAAGAACCCAGAGGGACAACTAGCACGTTGGATCAGAAAAATAGACCAGTATAATTATAATATTGAATATAGAG
>NW_013779741.1:0-996 GCF_000517525.1 Limulus polyphemus
TTGTTTTAATAGAATATAATCAACCTCAATAGCTAGATGTGACATTGTGGACTGTAATGTCATGTTAATATAATATACTTAACCTAAAGAACCAGATGTGGCAAGGTGGACTGCAATGACATTTTAGAGTAATTAACCTCAATACGTAGATATAGCAAAGTGGATTTAATGACGTGTTATTATATTATAATAACCTCAATAACTAGATATGGCAACGTGTACTGTAATGACATGTTAATATAATATACTTAACCTCGATAACCAGATGTGGCAACATGGACTGTAATGACATGTTAATATAATACTCTTAACCACAATAACTAGATGTGACAACATGGACAGAAATGTCATATTAATACAGTATACTTAGCCTCAATAACTAGATGTGGCAACGTGGAAAGTAATGACATGTTAATATAATATAAATAACCTCAACAACTAGATCTTGCAACGTGTACTGTAATGACATGTTAATATAATATACTTAACCTCGATAACCAGATGTGGCAACATGGACTGTAATGACATGTTAATATAATACTCTTAACCACAATAACTAGATGTGACAACATGGACTGAAATTTCATATTAATACAGCGTACTTAACCTCAATAACTAGATGTGGCAACGTGGAAAGTAACGACATGTTAATATAATATACTTAACCTCAACAACTAGATCTTGCAACGTGGATTATAATGACATTTTAATATAATTAGCCTCAATAACTAGATGTGGCAACGTGGACTGTAATGACATATTAATATAATATACTTAGCCTCAATAACTAAAGGTGGTAACGTAGAATGTAATGAGACGTTAACATAATATACTTAACCTCAATAACTAGATGTGGCATCATGAACTGTAATGACAAGTTCAAGCTCCAAAACTGTTTTAATATAATATACTCAACCTCAATAAATAGATGTGACATTGTGAACTGTAATGACATGTTAATATAATATACTTAACCTCAAGAACTAGATGTGGAAA
>NW_013779742.1:0-845 GCF_000517525.1 Limulus polyphemus
CTTAAAACATAGAACAGTAAATAAAGAAGTAAAGCACACAATTATATCTTCTAGTTATGCCCTTTGTACTTGGTTGCTGCTTGATGTAGGTTGCTAAGCCTTTAAAACTTTTGCATGTGGAAGATATGAAACAACATATTTTTAGGTTTTATATATACATTTGGAATAACTAAATAATCATAAATTACTACATCAATACCATAAAATTCCACTATAATCTATCAAGTTTAGTAACTAAGAAGTATTTTAGTCTAAAAAATATGAAATTTCGAGCAGAATAAAGACACACCCTACCTTCTTGAAATCTTGGTTCAAAAGAATGAAATGGCATCCTAAGAACTTAAAATGCCTGCAAAAGCCACTAGGGGACATTCTGAGCTTCCGATTGGTTATTCATGTCATATATAGAAGTAAGTGTATATAAGGGAGCATTTCTAAAAATGGAAAGAGGTGGGCAGGGTGCCACTGTGTTTGAGTTATTACATGAGCAATATCTTAGCAAATAGAAAAGATAAGAGGTTCTTAATTTATATTCTAGCTTGTTGATATCAGTAATTTGAGTTTCCAATTCATATGAAACTATGGACTTGGTATTTTTCCTTCTAGAATGACTACAAATTATATCAAGAAACCACAAATGTTTACTCTTAAGTAGCTTAAATCTCATAACATTACACATCTATATATATATATATATATATATTATTTTATTGACCTTTCAGCCATGTCTAATTAACAATATATAAGCTGCAATTAAGTAGTGCATGTGCACTCGTGTTACTGTATCCAACAGTATAAAACTGACCTTTACAAAGTGACCTGTCTTTGGTTTGTTCTAGTGAACC
>NW_013779743.1:0-873 GCF_000517525.1 Limulus polyphemus
ATCGATTCAATTTTAAACTTAAATCGTTTCTGAATTAAGCTATTTTCCGTTATACCACCAACGTTTTTAATATAAAAATAACCTCTTTAACCAACGGAGGCTCTAAATTAATAAATATTTTTCCAGTTTTATTGTCTATATATTTCATTTTATACTTTCAGTACATAGACTAACAACAATATTAGGTTGTACTTTTGTTGTTAAGCAATATGACAAAAAAGCCACTGTTGGAACGTAGTACTTCCAGCCTATTGAGTCAATCTCAAACAATCTTGGCTAGTTGAGTTGACGCTTTAGACAGAGTTAAATATTCTAAAGAGATTCAAGGTCAAAATATGAAAGTTGGCGGATTGTTTCTCAAACAACCATGTTATTCTCATGGTCAGTGAGATGTAGGGGTGTTCAAGGGAGGGATCACCTCAAAATCAAAATATTTGTTGGTATACAGAAAGCAAACTGCAAATGTATTTATGAAGAAGCTTTGTTATAATTTTGATATAAAATCTATGTTCAAGTTATTACTTTGAAATACATGATTGCTGTTAAACTTACATTGTTTGAATTAGGTTTAAACAGATAATTGAAAAATGGAAAAATTCGGCAGGTAAGAAAGAATTTAAAGATATAAATGAAGAAATTAGGAGAAAATGTACAAAAAAGAAATTAAAAAATCTATATTGCACAAAAAAATATAATTTAAGTAACAGTACAGCACTTCATAACAACAGCAACTAAAGGGTAAAATTGCCATAAAGTAAATGAAATTAAATCGTGTGTAAACTGTGACTATAATTAAGCCTGAAGAAAGAATTTGAGAAATTACAACATATCAGTCAGTTGGTAACTGAGAATGAGAACACAGAAAACACTGAA
>NW_013779744.1:0-692 GCF_000517525.1 Limulus polyphemus
GCCATATCTAGAGAATATGGGGGTGGAGGAGAACTTCCCAACCCAACTCCATAATTTTGTGTGGACGTGAATTGTCGTGGACAAGACGAACACCTTTCCGATTGACGAGTGAAAGGCGTTTCTAATGAAGGCTTGATTTAAACATTCCAGTTTCTGACCCTAGATTTCTGCATTGACAGTTCGCTGTGGATTGAGGACTTCAAAATCAATTACTTCTTTGATGTCCCACCAAATGCAAAGCATCACTTTCTGCGGATGGAGAACAGGTTTTTGGTTTTTGATTAGGACTGAACCATTGTTTTTGGCGTTTAATATTCGCATATAGAATCCATTTTCATCACCGGTGACAATTCTGTCCAAAAATGGTTCACGTACATTACGCACCAAAAGAGACGAAGCAACGTTCACGATGATCATCGGAGAGTTCGTGAGGAACCAAAACACCTTCTTTATTGAGTTTCCCATATTCCTTAGATGTTTACGTAATGTTTCATGAGAGACATGCAATTTCATGTCCATTTCACGAGTGTGTTGCCTTGGGCTAGACTCAACAAGCGTCTTCAGAGCATAAATATCAATTCCAACATGTCGAACCCTGCCATCACAGTTTTTAAGGCTATAGTCACCTGAACGAAATTTGCTGAATCATTCGAACGTTCAAAACATTTCCATAAACTTCTTTGATATTCTTT
>NW_013779745.1:0-1071 GCF_000517525.1 Limulus polyphemus
GCCCACCGCCAACTTTTGGGATACTCTTTTACCAACGAATAGTGGGATTGACCGTCACATTATAACGCCCCCGCGACTGAAAGGATGAGCAATTTGGTGTGACGGGGATTCGAACCCGGGACCCGCAGGTTGCGAGTCGAGCGCTCTAACTATCTGGCCATGCCAGGCCTGAGGAAATGAACTGATGAGGAATATGCTTACCTACACTTTTCCTTAGATACTGTGAAGTAAAAATTGTGCACTTTTTGAGTAGGAATATATTTGAAACTTGCTTTGTTTGATATTATACTTTCCTTAATCGTACTTTCAGGTTTCGATACTTAGGTAAAGCTTACCCTACTGTAAATACCAAAACTTGAACTTCTAAAAACACTATGTTGTTGACAATAAACACACCCTATCAGTTGTTATTAGCGTAAGTTAAACTAAAAAATAAGAAACACAGTCAGCTAGTGGTATGATTGTGCTAGTAAAGTCGAAATGTCCATTGGCATGCTTTTGTTCTTAGTTAAAAATAATGACGCAATACTTTTAAAAGGCAGCACATCATACCACTAATGAGAGTTACTGACGATACTTCTTCTAACACCCACAGTTCATCCACAATAACACAGTAATTGATAGGTTAAGCAAGTATCATGTACAGCAGTTGAATACTTTATATACTACAGTGATTTTGGAATCTCACCTCGTCGTTACACTCACCACATCTGGTTTTACTCTATCTGACGACTGTGCAGTTTGAAATTGGGCCTTGCTACGTAGTTTCCACTACCGAAGGCTCTGTCGTAAGGCTGTTATATTCAAAGCACACTACTAATACACGTATTTTTCTATAATTCATCTAGTGTACAAGGATGACAGTTTCCTACCACCCATTTCAACAGTCCCATCGCAAAAAATAAAATAAAAAATTCATAGGCTCTGCGTAGAACGACTTGACCAGTATGCCTTTGTATGAAATAGCATCAGTACCCGTTTTATTCTCCAGCTGCCTGAGGTTTGCGACAGTTGAATGAATATTTCATGTAAACAACTGTGTAAACGTGTCTTGTGTCGCTTTTACAGGCG
>NW_013779746.1:0-690 GCF_000517525.1 Limulus polyphemus
GGGCTCTTAACAGTATAACTGAAAAAGACTCATACCCACTGCTAAAGAATTGATGATACTCTTGATGCCCTAAGTGGAGCCAGGTGGGTTTCAACTCTGGACTTAAAGTCGGGTTTCCATCAAGTTGAAAATGGCTGAAGCAGATAAACCTAAGACTGCATTTAGTTATGATCAAGGTCTCTGGCAATACTGTGTAATGCCATTCGGTTTTAGCAATGTCCCAGCAACATTTGAGAGGCTGATGGAAAGAGTACTGGAAGGCCTACAATGGTGAATAGCCCTAGTGTACCTGGATGTCATTGTGTTTGCAACAATGTTTGATGAGGAAATGTCCTGGCTAGAGGAAGTATTCAAGCATTTGAAAGCAGCAAACCTCAAACTCCATCCTAAGAACTGCCACTTGTTCCAGAAAGAGATGCTTTATTTGGGTCACATTGTAAGTGAGCATGGTGTGCAAACTGATCCTGACAAGATAAAAGCAGTGCATGATTGGCCAACACCAGACAATGTGGGAGAGTTAAGAAGTTTCTTTGCAACTATAGTTGCTCCACTACATGATTTGACAAAAAGGGCCAGAAGTTCAAATGGACAGTTTCTTGCCAGCATGATTGCAAGACATTGAAAGAAAAATTGGCCTCCGCTCCACTTTTAAAGCTTCAAAATCCTCACTGCCATACATACTGGATTGTG
>NW_013779747.1:0-690 GCF_000517525.1 Limulus polyphemus
GATGATACTCTTGATGCCCCTAAGTGGAGCCAGGTGGTTTTCAACTCTGGACTGAAAGTCAGGTTTCCATCAAGTAAAAATGGATGAAGCAGATAGACCCTTATGGCCAAGGTCTCTGGCAATACCGAGTGATGCCATTCGGGCTCAGTAATGCTCCAGCAACATTTGAGAGGCTGATGGAACGAGTATTGGAAGGCCTACAATGGAGGATAGCTCTAGTTTACCTGGATGATGTTATTGTATTTGCAACAACTTTTGACGAGGAAATGTCCCGGCTGGAGGAAGTATTCAAGCGTTTGAAAGCAGCAAACCTCAAACTCCATCCCAAGAAATGTCATTTGTTCCAGAAAGAGGTGCTTTACTTAGGCCACATTGTTAGTGAGAAGGGTGTAAAAACTGATCCTGATAAGGTGAAAGCAGTGCATGACTGGCCAACACCAGACAATGTGGGAGAGCTAAGAAGTTTCTTGGGACTCTATACTTACTACTGCAAATTTGTGAAGGACTTTGCAACTATAGCTGCTCCACTACATGATTTAACTAAAAAAGGCCAAAAGTTTGAATGGACAGTTTCTGCCAGCATTCTTTCAAGACGTTGAAGGAAAAGTTGGCCTCTGCTTCACTTTTAAAGCTTCCAGATCCCTCATTGCCGTACATACTAGATTGTGATGCTAGTAATGTCGGAATTGG
>NW_013779748.1:0-692 GCF_000517525.1 Limulus polyphemus
GCCAATTCCTGTTCCCAGTGTCCAGTTGTACTTTTCAATCATTCCATCAGATTGTGGGTGGAGTGGCGTTGTCCTGGTATTTCGTATGTAAAAACAAATTGCAGCATTCTTGGAACACAGCTGATTCGAAGTTATGGTCTTGATCTGAATGCAGTTTGTATGTCATACCAAACCTGAAGTACAAATCATTAATACCCAAAGCTACAGTTTTAGCTTCCTGGTTTGGTATTGCATATGCCTCAGGCCACTTGGTGAAATAATCCATCACCCCACAAATGTACCTGTTTCCAGCAAGAGTTTGAAGCAACGGATCAGCAATGTCAATGGCTACTCTTTCCATTGGTGTGCCAACTTGATATAACTTCATTGGGGCACGTCCCTTATGCTTTGGTCCCCTTTTTGCACAACGTGTACTGCAGGTCTTGCACCATTCTTTCACATCTTGCCTCATACCTACCAAGTAAAATCTCTGTCGCAGGTGACTCAATGTCTTCTTAACCCCGAGATGTCCTCTTATTAAACTATAATAGGGTTGACGCAGCACAACTTCCCGTAACTTTCTCGGTATAACTGTTTGCCAGGTCGTCACTTTCTCATCTGCAGTTTCCCATCTCCAGAGAAGAATACCATTTTCAAGCTTCAACTGGTCCCATTGTGGCCAATAGTTATTTGTCACAGAGCTTAAGCAAGAC
>NW_013779749.1:0-692 GCF_000517525.1 Limulus polyphemus
AGATCAAACCAGATGACTGCATTAATTCTGAGCTGGTTAAGAAAAAATTGGGAAGTTTAAAAAATGATAATGCTCCTGGGCCAGATAATATTTCCCCATGAGCTTTGAATGAGGTTAAAGATTGGATATGTGAACCACTTATTACTATTTTGTGTCAGTCCTTGAATAATGGGCAGGTACCAGAGGATTAAAAGTTAGCTAGACCCATTAGTCTTGCATCAGTTGTGGGAAAAGTTTTGGAAAGTCTGATAAAAAAGAAGATGCTTTGCAAAGTCATTTAACAAAGTTTAGAATTTTATTGGAAAGTCAACATGATTTCACTATGGGAAAATCATGCCTTACAAATCTTTTGACATTCTTTATAAAGGTTACTACTCGAATTAGCTCTATAGGTGTGGGGATAAGTTAGCAAATTGGATAAAAGAGTGGCTGAATGGAAGAAAGCAGAGGGTTGTTATAAATGGAGTTTAGTCAAACTGGATTATTGTCACAAGTGGGGTACCTCAGGGCTCAGTCTTAGGACCTTTACTCTTTTTTGATTTATATCAATGACATAGATGAAGGAATGGTCAATAAGTCACTTAAATTTGCAGATGATATTAAAGTCTTGGATGTTGCTAGCTGTGAAGAGGATGCAGCTGATTTAACAAAAGGATTAGATCATTTAATGAGTTGCTCAAATATATGGCAGA
>NW_013779750.1:0-1175 GCF_000517525.1 Limulus polyphemus
ATACTGGTCTCCATCTTGTTGGCTTCTGCGTCACGTGAGGTTCATCTGCTCCATCGGGAATTGTCCTATCATCGGTAATGGTCACCTCAGTAGTAGTAACTACATGAAAGGCTTCACTGTTTCTCTTCTCAAAACCGAGTAGAGTTTCTTCTTTGACAGTGGCCTTTCTGGCAAACGGTTATAACGAGAAAGTTACGGGAAGTTGTGTTGCTTCAATCCCATGATACTGTAACAGGAGGACATCTCGGAGTTAAGAAAACATTGAGTCACCTTCGACACAGATTTTACTGGATAGGTTTGAGACAAGATGTGGAAGAATGGTGCAGGACATGCAGTACATTTTGTGCTAAAAGGGGACCCAAGCATAAGGGACGTGTTCCAGTGAAGTTATATCTAGTTGGTGCACCAATGGAAACAGTAGCCGTCGACATTGCTGATCCTCTGCCCCAAACTCATGCTGGAAACAAGTACATCTGTGTGGTGATGGATTATTTCACCAAGTGGCCTGAGGCATATGCAATACCAAATCAGGAAGCTGCAACTGTAGCTTCGGCTATTAGTGATTTCCTTCAGTTTGGTATGCCATATGAACTGCATTCAGATCAAGGCCGTAACTTTGAATCAGCAGTGTTCCATGAATGCTGCAAGTTGTTTCGCATACGAAAGACCAGGACAATGCCACTTCACCCACAGTCTGATGGGATGGAAGAAAAGTACAATTGGACACTGGGACAGGAATTGGTAACATTTTGTAATAGCCGCCAATATGACTAGGAGTCAAGCTCGTGAATCGTTCGTACGTTGTGAATTATAGCGTTTGTTTAAGTTATAGCGTGACTGTGGAAATTAAGTGTATTGCAAAATTGTATTGAGAAAGAATAAACTAGTTTTATTTAAGAAAGTACTTGTATCAGTAAAGTTTCTTCGGAAAGAATTTAGTAAATGTAACGTGTTGCTAACCTAAATAAGCGTTGTTTCGTGGGTGGTTTGACCAAGAGTGTTTGTTTGTTTTGAATTTCGCGCAAAGCTACACGAGGGCTATCTGCGCTAGCCGTCCCTAATTTAATAGTGTAAGACTAGAGGGAAGGCAGCTAGTCATCACCACCCACCGCCAACTTTTGGGCTACTCTTTTACCAACGAATAGTGGGATTGACCATCACATTATAACCGCCCC
>NW_013779751.1:0-693 GCF_000517525.1 Limulus polyphemus
GGTGGACAGAGCACAGATAGCCCATTGTGTAGCTTCGTGCTTAATTATAAATAAAGAACAATTCTTTTTGTCACAACTGAAAACATCTTCTTTAGAAAAAAACCTATTTCTTTGGGTTTATTCAATAAAAAAATATTCAGGTTGTCTTCTTGAGGAAATAATTTTATTTTCTTTGAATACATCTATCAGTTTTTTTTATCTACTATTTGTTTTAATTGTGTGTTAACAAATGAAATATCAGGATGTTTATTTGGGCAATGAGTCACAACAAGAGGTATAATACACTCTTTAGGTTTACTAATCTCTCCGTTTAAATGTTTTTATTAAAAAGTTATTCTTAGCAATTTCAAAACCTCTTAATATATTTTTTTTCCGAATAGTAACACTGAACTAAAAATCTTCTAGTTTTAATAATCTGTCAACTCTCGTTTCTTTTGTAGAGATTCTTGAATAAACCTAAAGAAAATGAGTTTTCTAAAGAAGGTGCCTCCCGGTGGCACAGCGGTATGTCTGCGGACTTACAACGTTAGAAACCGGTTTCGATACCCGTGGTGGGCAGAGCACAGATAGCCCATTGTGTAGCTTTGTGCATAAATTCAAACAATCATAGTACACTTACACATCGATGTATTATTAGTATATTCTTACTTATACATCGATGTATTATTGGTATATTCTTACTTATATATCGAT
>NW_013779752.1:0-691 GCF_000517525.1 Limulus polyphemus
TCATTACATAATATTATATACTGGTATTCATTACATAATATTGTCTATTGGTATCCATTACATAATATTGTTTATTGGTATCCGTTACATAATATTATATATATTGGTATTCGTTACATAATATTATTTATTGGTATCCGTTACATAATATTATATATTGGTATCCATTACATAATATTATTTATTGGTATCCGTTACATAATATTATCTATTGGTATCCGTTACATAATATTATTTATTGGTATCCATTACATAATATTATTTATTGGTATCCGTTACATAATATTATCTATTGGTATCCGTTACATAATATTATTTATTGGTATCCATTACATAATATTATTTATTGGTATCCATTACATAATATTATATATTGGTATCCATTACATAATATTATATATTGGTATTCGTTACATAATATTATTTATTGGTATCTGTTACATAATATTATTTATTGGTATCCGTTACATAATATTATTTATTGGTATCCATTACATAATATTATTTATTGGTATCCATTACATAATATTATATATTGGTATCCATTACATAATATTATATACTGGTATCCATTACATAATATTATTTATTGGTATCCGTTACATAATATTATTTATTGGTATCCGTTACATAATATTATTTATTGGTATCCCATTACATAATATTATTTATTGGTATCCATTACATAATA
>NW_013779753.1:0-689 GCF_000517525.1 Limulus polyphemus
CAAAAATAGAGCAGACAACGTTTTACACTAGTTATTTGGAATGTCTAACTATGAAAAACCTCACACTTCATCTATTTATTCAATAATGATTAAAGTGTATGAATACTTAACATTTTACACATAACAGATGGATTAAATGTGTAGCATAATGCATGGTTTAAACACATATACTTGTTTAACTTACATAGTCTAGAAAACGACTGTTTTACATATTAGCATAAAACATTCAATCTCTAGATATATATGGAATGATTCACACTAACTAAAGGTGATACTATTTGTCTTTTTACAGATATATTCATACACAGGCTCTATTTTATATTTTTACATCGTTATCCCCGTTTTTGTGAATAGTAAATTTACGGATAAACAGAGCTAAAAATTAGGGTTGATTTCTCATGATGGGCAGGACACAAATATTTCATTGTATAACTTTGTGTTTAACTTTAAACAAACAAAAATAATCTAATCGATAATAAAGAAAGCGTTTGATTGTTTAAAATTAACATTTCAAGTATCGTTGTTTGTTTAAATGTACAGCGTAATTCATTGTTTACATACATATAATAGTTTTACTTACAATCTAATTAGTCTTGTAAAAAACTGTTTTTCGTGTAGAGAAATTATTCAAACTGTATATTTATCGTGTGAATCACACTAACAATACAATATTTCCGAACGAAAATATC
>NW_013779754.1:0-692 GCF_000517525.1 Limulus polyphemus
TCCATTGTACTGCCCTTTGAGGATGTTTAATTATCTACAGTCATTAATCCATTGTACTGCCCTTTGATGACATTTAATTAGCTACAGTCATTAACGGGTTGATTTTTAGTTTCGATCTATGTTAAGTAGTTTGCTCTGGTTGAAAGTTAATATTGGTTAGATTCTTTGTTCAAACACGAGTTGCAGACAAACATTTATACAGATATGTGGCACGAGGTATAATCATGGATAAAACTAGTTAATTCGTCGTGTTTATTCTTTGTTTAAAACGAGTTTTTCTTTTCAAAAAACTAGTGTTTTTATCACATGAATCACCCTGGATTTCTCTGTTGGATCTGAACATTTCTACGTATGATAAAGTTATAGTCGACATTCATTGTTTTAATAAAATATTCTCACCCAACCAAGCATGAAAATATAACCCACTAACATATTAATATTTACTACTAAACTTGGTAAAGTTTTTAACATTATTCATGACAGAGGGTGGAGTCCGACTACCTAGTTTCCGGCACCACAGCTTGGGAAGATTTTTTATGTTTCTTGTATTGTTTTTTTTTATCAAAATAACCATACTATTGTAAAGAGAAAGGAACACATTTGAATTAAAGTTTAAAATCAAAACTATAAATATTTGGTTGGTTTATTGGTGTTAAGCACAAAGCTACATAATATTAATCTTCTGCCAACCA
>NW_013779755.1:0-854 GCF_000517525.1 Limulus polyphemus
CACACACACATACATACAAAAAAAAGAGAGACAAAAACGAAGTATTCATCACATAAGAGAAGGTAATATCAAACTTATTTATTGTCGGATAATGATTTGTTTGTTTGTTATGGATTTGGATTTCACGCAAAGCTACACGAGGGCTATCTGCGCTAGCCGTCCCCAGTGTAAGGCTAGAGGGAAGGCAGCTAGTCATTACCACCCAACCCCAACTCTTGGATTACACTTTTACCAACGAATAGTGGGATTGACCGTCACATTATAACGTCCCCACGGCTGAAAGGGCGAGCATATTTGGTAGAACGGGGATTCGAACTCGCGACCCTCAGATTGCCCTAACCACCTGGCCACGCCGTGAAGTTTCTGAGATAAAACCTGTTTCTTTTGTTGAACTTTTTTTTTGTAATAAACATACAAACACAAGCACGTTTTGCACATAGAAAGCGTTATGGCGGGAGACACTCAGATCACCTTGCTGTCAATTCAGTATTTCCAAAAACAGTTTTCTTTATACAGAGCTAAGTGGTTTCATAATTGATTTAGTAACTTTGTGAATTACAAATTATTATTTAGTGATACAGGTGATTATGCCACCCAAGAAACACCCTCTCTATGGAAAGTATTCTGCCGCTAAAAGAGTGCAAGCACAAAGAGCAGCTGAAACAGAAGAAGCCAATCAAAGACTTCAAGGTGCTGTTCAACAGTTTCTTGTTGTCTTTGAGTAGCTTGCCTTTCAGCTTGAGCTCGAAGTCTAACTTTACGTTGTTCCAAAGTATCTTCCTGTATTTGAGCAGCCTGTCTTGCAGCTTGTGAAAGCCAGAGTTCAGTCAGAATCATCAAAGCAAGCTGGATAT
>NW_013779756.1:0-690 GCF_000517525.1 Limulus polyphemus
ACAGGTGTTATTTGGATCGTTCCTGAAGATAGGTAGATAAGGTAGATGTTGTTTGGATCATGTCTGAAGATAGGTAGATAAGACAGGTGTTATTTGGATCGTTCCTGAAGATAGGTAGATAAGGTAGATGTTATTTGGATCATGTCTAAAGATAGGTGTTATTTGGATCATATCTGAATGTAGGTGAAAAAGGTAGGTGTTGTTTGGATCATGCCTGAAGATTGGTGTTATTTGGATCGTTCCTGAAATAGGTAGATAAGGTAGATGTTGTTTGGATCATGTCTGAAGATAGGTGGATAAGATAGGTGTTATTTGGATCATTCCTGAAGATAGGTAGATAAGGTAGATGTTGTTTGGATCATGTCTGAAGATAGGTGGATAAGATAGGTGTTATTTGGATCATGTCTGAATATAGGTGAATAAGGTAGGTGTTGTTTGGATCATGTCTGAAGATAGGTAGATGTTATTTGGATCATGTCTAAAGATAGGTGTTATTTGGATCTAGTCTGAATATAGGTGAATAAGGTAGGTGTTGTTTGAATCATGTCTGAAGATAGGTGTTATTTGGATCATTCCTGAAGATAGGTAGATAAGGTAGATGTTGTTTGGATCATGTCTGAAGATAGGTGGATAAGATAGGTGTTATTTGGATCGTTCCTGAAGATGAAGATATATAAGTGAACTGATTTA
>NW_013779757.1:0-692 GCF_000517525.1 Limulus polyphemus
GTTTTTAAAGTTTTCGTTATTTTTCGAAAATATATTAGTTTTTTATTGTTTTATTGTATGAAGTTATAACGTTACATAGTGGACTGAACGTTTTTACAATATATTATTATAACTTTCTTTATTCTTCTTAGTATACTTTTATATATTAATTCAGACACCTTTACACGCTTCTGTCACGTAAAGAAAAGAACACTGTAAACTATTCAGTTTCTAAGTAATTTTAGCACTCAGGTTTTTGTCACTTATTCAAAGTATCTCTTATATCTGGAATAATTCAAATATACTTTCAATATTCTTTTCTCATTTTTCTTTCTTGGTTTATTTTACACAAAACTACACAATGGACTACCTGTGTTGTGTCTGTCGAAACCTGAAATTTAACACGAAGACGTATTTTCCTTTTTTTGTTGTTGTTGTTATTGTGTCTATTTCAAATCAATATTCAAGATTACTGAAACAGACACTCTTAAAAGACACGTTGATAATACTATAAAGTATGTATATACAGGATAGGGCAAAAGCTACTACACTGTACAGTTGGTATTTTACGGTTGGTTCTAAAGAAATTATTAGGAAAACGATTGAAACTAATTTGAGTTATTGTTTGTTCACAGTAATAATTAGAATTCAAACTATGTTCTAAACGAAGCAACTGTATAGGGCACTTTTTGTTATATATATATATATATATA
>NW_013779758.1:0-692 GCF_000517525.1 Limulus polyphemus
AAAAATTCAAATCAAACACCACGAAGCTAAGTGCACATGTTCTAAAGATTTTATAATTAAATAAAAACAAATAATTTGATGTAGTTTTTTTTTTATAAGTTTTGGTGGTGAAATCTCAAAACATTTATTGCGAACCAATTTTTTTATCTAAAAAGAAAAAACACATTAAGAACACTCCGTTTCGCCTTAAAATTACTTATTTTGTTATATTATTGATAAGGAAGCTCCATTCATTCATTGAACAAGTTTCAATTTCATTTATATATTCATTAATACATTTTTCTGGAAACTTTATTTTATAGAAACACTCCTAAAAACACAGTAATAGCTGACAAACATTTACCGGTTACAGCTGACAAACATTTACCGGTAACAGCTGACAAACATTTACCGGTAACAGCTGACAAACATTTACCGGTTACAGCTGACAAACATTTACCAGTTACAGCTGACAAACATTTACCGGTAACAGCTGACAAACATTTACCGGTTACAGCTGACAAACATTTACCGGTTACAGCTGATAAACATTTACCGGTTACCCTCGACTTCACCTGTAAAAATTATAGTTGCCATTACAATTCGATGACGAGGAACCCACTTTGAGACTAATAATGGTTGGAGACAGCTTGAATAGGTAATGAAGAGAAACTTTAATATAAGTTTAACATGGCAGCAAATGTACAACGTCT
>NW_013779759.1:0-1295 GCF_000517525.1 Limulus polyphemus
ATGCACCAATATTTATATGTAATATTTCATTATGATGCATCAATATTTATATGTAATGTTTCATTATGATACACCAATATTTATATGTAATATTTCATTATGATGCACCAATATTTATATGTAATATTTCATTATGATACACCAATATTTATATGTAATGTTTCATTATGATGCACCAACTTTAAACAAAGGACTTGAATGTCTTCGGAAACATTTTCGAAATTAGTAGTTTAAGCTTTCAATAATGAAACTCACGCAAGTTATAAAGCGCAGGATCGCGTGTTTGGAAATGATTACTAATTTACAGACAAAGATATTAAATATATATCTTCTTTACAGACAAAGATTTTAAAGTATCCGCTAACTTGGCTAAAACTTTTGAAGGCTTCATATGCAATTATTGTGATGTAACTTTTTAAGAAAAAAAACAATCTCAATAAAAACACAATTTACTTATTCAAAACTCTCCATTTAAAATAATTACTTCAGAGCGATTCAAAATAAGGCAGAAAGTCTAACATATAACTGTTAATAGGACACATGAATGAATATCCTACTTTTCTGTTTCTTTTTAAAAGTGTTGAGAAACAGTAAGAAATTCAGAGTATTTTCGATATCCCCAAATTAAGCCTAAACACGACCCATACCTGACAGTGTATTCCATTTCACAAATATCTGAATCTTTTAAGGTTATTCTCAATACTTTAGTAGAAGAGGCATCCGATGGTGTGTCAACACTTTTAGCGTTAGTGGCGTAAGTGTCAGGGATCCAGAAATGATACAGTTGGTTTTGGGAGACAACGGCAGGAATACCTTTCTGATCCGTTAGCAGCCCGAACTGATGAAGAAGAATTTTGTACTGCTTACAGAATTTTCTCGTGACGTTCCAGCTATGCCATAAGAAGTAGTCCAAGCGAAAGTCCTGAAGGAGACGTTACAGTCTTAATTCGTTTTAATTGGTTAATTTTTATCAGTTCCTTCATCGCGTCTAAAGCCAGAGGATATATATTTAATATCTTTGTCTGTAAAGAGGATATATATTTAATATCTTTGTCTGTAAAGAAGATATATATTTAATATTTTTGTCTGTAAAGAGGATATATATTTAATATCTTTGTCTGTAAAGGAGATATATATTTAATATTTTTGTCTGTAAAGAGGATACATGTTTAATATCTTTGTCTGTACAGAGGATATATATTTAATATCTTTGTCTGTAAAGAGGATATATATTTAATATCTTTGTCTGTAAAGAAGATATATATTTAATATTTTTGTCTGTAAAGAGGATATAT
>NW_013779760.1:0-730 GCF_000517525.1 Limulus polyphemus
GTAATAATAGTACATTATTAAGAGCAGGCTATTGAGTTAATTGTAATAATAGTACATTATTAAAAGCCGGTTATTGAGTTAATTGTAATAATAGTACATTATTAAAAGCTGGTTATTGAGTTAACTGTAATAATAGTACATTATTAAAAGCAGGTTATTGAGTTAATGTTATAATAATAGTACATTATTAAGAGCAGGTTATTGAGTTAATTGTAATAATAGTACATTATTAAGAGCGGGTTATTGAGTTAATTGTAATAATAGTACATTATCAAGAGCGGGTTATTGACTTAATTGTAATAATAGTACATTATCAAGAGTGGGTTATTGAGTTAATGTTGTAATAATAGTACATTATTAAGAGCAGATTACTGAGTTAATTGTAATAATAGTACATTATTAAGAGCAGGTTACTGAGTTAATGTTGTAATAATAGTACATTATTAAGAGCAGGTTATTGAGTTAATTGTAATAATAGTACATTATTAAGAGCAGGTTATTGAGTTAATGTTGTAATAATAGTACATTATTAAGAGCAGGTTATTGAGTTAATTGTAATAATAGTACATTATTAACAGTAGGTTATTGAGTTAATTGTAATAATAGTACATTATTAAGAGCAGGTTATTGAGCAACTGTCTCCCACAAGTTTTTATCATACAAAACACACAAGACAGAACAAGACTTTGGAAGTAATACAACAGTTAGTAAATGTGTTCTATGACACCTC
>NW_013779761.1:0-689 GCF_000517525.1 Limulus polyphemus
TCCTTAAGTGTCTGCTCACGTTTAGAGATATTAGCCATTGTTATGGGTACTATTTGATGACCTGCCACAAGTGACCTTCCAATCTTCACATCCACTGGCCTGGATGGGTCTTCTACTGCTTCCACAAGCATCAGTCTTCCTTAGGGATGTTCTTTTATTCTACCCCAAATTATCTTCTCTGACATAGGGGTATTGTTGTTGACTTAAGTGTTGTGACATGCAAATCAACAGATGCAGCACCACTTACTGGAATTTGGCCTTTGTTGTTTCCAATCGTCGTTTTATTGAAGTTAATTACACACTTCCTCGGTATTAAATAGTCCAATCCTAGTATGCATTGGTCTTCAACGTCAGCCAAGTATACTTTCTGTCTGTTCTTCATGCCCATGAGCTCAATGGTTACCCACACTGGTCCCCACAACCTTGTAGAATGTCCTGTCACACCATAGAGCTTCTATACAGTTTCTGGTACTCCTTTGTGATCCAACACCTTGATACTCACAAGGGTTTGCTGAGATGCAGAATCTATGATAAAGTTTCACTTTTGGCTATCCTGCTTTCCTGTCACGTAGACACTATGTGTGCTTGCCATTTTACACTTAGCTGTTGGGACTTTCATGATGGGGGTTGGTGAGTGTCCCTCAACATCAACCACTACTGGTCTCCTTGAGGCTGACTTATTGGTAATA
>NW_013779762.1:0-1186 GCF_000517525.1 Limulus polyphemus
AATCTTAAAAAAGCGCCAAAAGGTATATTTATATGAAGCGAAATTACTGGTCTTATCTTAGAAGAGGGTGCCATTAGATTTTTTTATTTTCAAGGAAATTCAAAACAAACAAACAATACAACGAGACGCTAATAGATAATTTTATTTGCAAGGAAAGTATTAGTGTTATCTTACAAGAAGACGCCAATATATATTTTAATTTCCATGGAAAGTACTAGTGTAATATTAAAACCAGGAGCCAATAGGTGTTTTTATTTTCAAGGAAAGTACTAGTCTAATCTTACCACACTGCGCCAATAGGTTTATTTTTATATAAGGAAAGTACGAATATATTGTTACGTCTCCGTGTGTTAATTAATTTTCCGTAACTTCGTTCCGACGAAACTTAAGCGACACAAGTCTTTACTTAATAAAACTGGTTTATTCTTTAACTTCATCGAATCAGCAGACGTTTTCAAGTTTGAACGCACTTGATGGTGGATATCATCCATCCTTTCCAATAACACTTTCATAAACTCTGGCACATTCTCAGGCAACTCTTCATAACGTTGGCATCCCTTATGCCTGGATCCCCTTTTAGCACTACATGTACTGCATCTTCTGCACCATTCTTCTACATCTTGCCTCATACCTATCTAGTAAAAACTTTGTCGTAGGTGACTCAATGTCATCCGATTTCCGAGATGTCCTCCTGTTAAAGTATCATGGGATTGACGCAGCACAACTTCCCGTAACTTTCTCGGTATAACTGTTTGCCAGGTCGTCAATTTCCCATCTAATTTCCCATCTCCGGAGAAGAATACCATCTTCAAGCTTTAACTAGTCCCATTGTGCCCAATAGTGCTTTGTCACAGGGCTTAGACTAAACATCTTCTCCCAAGCAGGGCGCAAAACACTTATTTTTAGGAAATCAATTATAGGCTTCAAATATTGGTCTTTCTCCTGTTGTGCCTTGTTATCTTTATTTGGTTCCACTTCACCATCATCAATTCTTTCAGTCGGCTTCACTTCAGCTTGATAGCACCTAATTAGTTCAACCTCTCTTTTAACAGTTACCGGAACTTGGTCTTTGTTGTTCCCAAACGTCATTTTATCAAAATCAATTACAAACTTCCTCGGTAGTAGATAGTCCAATCCTAATATGCATTGATCTTCAATGTCAGCCAAGTATACTTTCTCTCAGTCC
>NW_013779763.1:0-1273 GCF_000517525.1 Limulus polyphemus
ATTTTCTTATTTTGTATGTTTCGAGCTCTTTTGTATTTAGAACAATATATACTAATTCTTAAAGTATCAAATTGAATTTTTGTTCAATAAAAATCTTTCAAATGCGACTGTAGCTTTTTATTTCCCCAAAAACTTTGTCTTCAAAATAAGGGTCCGTCTTATATTCCGAAATATACGGTACGTTCATAAGACATTAAAACCACGGTTAAAATATGTTTATTTTGTAAGTCAAAGTGAACTTTATTACAAACATCTAAACTGGTGAGATAAGCTAGTCTTACGTTTCGATAACGAACGTAAAGGAAATGTCCTGAACTGGCCCAAATAAACTGTCTAATCCTGGTTTTCTGTATAAGTTCATAGATGTATTCCTATTTTTGTATTTATTCATTTTTTATTAAAGTTGTTAAACACGCACTCATTTCCTTCCACTGATAATCGTGCTGCCTCACATTTAAATTTCAGCATGTGACCTTGGTTGAATAGGTCAAGGTTGTCTCCAAGTTTACAAAGATGGCACCTCCTCCTCTGACATAGATTTATAAATGTGGTTGATCATCAGCGCCATCTCTAACAGTCAAACAAGCTGATATCAAACGTAATCTCAGAAAACTGTTTTTTGATAAGTTGGCTAAATTCAATACAGTGGTTTATATCATTTAACACAAAGTTGTATATCTGGTCTGGTTGTATACAGTGGTTTATATCATTTAACACAAAGTTGTATATCTGGTCTGGTTGTATACAGTGGTTTATATCATTTAACACAAAGTTGTATATCTAGTCTGGTTGTATACAGTGGTTTATATCATTTAACACAAAGTTGTATATCTGGTCTGGTTGTATACAGTGGTTTATATCATTTAACACAAAGTTGTATATCTGGTCTGGTTGTATACAGTGAAGTACAAAGCTATAGAATGAGCTATCTGTGCCCTTCTCGCCACAGGTATCAAAACCTAATTTTCATCACTGGAAGCCTGCAGACTTTCTGCTGAGCCGCTGAGTTTACTTGAAATAATCTCTCCTTATCAAAATACATTTTTTAACTTGTAGTTGTAAATACTTTATACCACAGAAGTTGGTAGGTAAAGTTTGTTTGTTAAACACAAATCTGCTCAATGGTTGTCTGTGCTCTGGTATCAAAACCCAATTTTTATCATTATAAGCTCTCAGATTTACTGCTGAGCCACTGGAGGGCACTAGGTAAGAAATGATGAAATTTATAATGTAAAAAAAGCCATCACAAAGAAAATCTATTAAAAACTTTGCT
>NW_013779764.1:0-691 GCF_000517525.1 Limulus polyphemus
CAATTAACTATGAAATGTGAGGTTAGGGTATACAATAGGGCGGGGGTAGTAATACTTGCCCAGTCATTTTTGACGAGGAGCATCGAAAGCCAGCTCGGGCCCCCATTGAAACATTCTCGTCGGGCTCTCTTTTTCTCTCAAGGAATTAATAAACGAGGAAATATCACAGCAGCAGCCGTTTTTAGCTCACAGTATAGGTGTAGAAACGTTAATAAAGTAACAACAAATATCTATTAAATCTATAAAGTAACAAATATATACTAATTATTAATCACATTATCAATTCAATCATTCTTTATGTATCAAGCGTTCATATGCATAGAAAAGCCCAAAACTATGCTTTTTATGATTAAATGAAGATATAGCGTAAAGGTGCTTCGCGGGCTTTACGGCATAACCAGGTTTCATTTGCCCGGACTCCAGAACAGTTCCCCCCCGGGCGGGCCTGATAAAGGTGAAGAAAACCTTAATTCCTTAGAATGCTAAATTCTGTATTCATATTTCTTATTTTTGGAAACTACAAGCTTTTCTTTAATATTTCTTCTTCAAACTGCATCTTTTCTGCCTTCCTCTTTTTTTTAAAGTTTTATTTGCAAATCATCCAATGTTTTTTTTCTTTATTATCATTTTTACTTTCCTTACCAAATCTCTTTTCTTTATAAGATACAAAGTTCGTCTGCACTGGATCATC
>NW_013779765.1:0-692 GCF_000517525.1 Limulus polyphemus
ATCTCCGTACAAGAATACCATCTTCAAGCTTTAACTGGTCCCATTGCGCCCAATAGTCTTTGTCACAAGGCTTAAGTAGACACCTTCTCCCAAGCAGAGCGCAAAGCACTTGCTTGTACAAAATCAATTATCGGCTTCAAATCTTGGTCTTTCTCCTGTTCTGCTTTAATATCTATATTTGGTTCCACTTTGCCGTCATCAACTCCTTCAGTCACTTTGACTTCAGCTTGATGACACCTGGTTAGTTCAACCTCTCTTTTAACACTTACTGGAATTTGGCCTTTGTTGTTCCCAAACGTCATTTTATCAAAATTAACCACACACTTCCTCAGTAGTAAGTAGTCCAACCCTAATATGCATTGGTCTTCAATGTCAGCCAAGTATACTTCGTGTCTGTCCTTTAAGCCCATGAGCTCAATAGTTACCCACACTGGTTCCCACAACCTTGCATAATGTCCTCTCACACCATAAAGCTTCTGTATGGCTTCTGGTACTCCTTCGTGATCTAACACCTTGATGCTCACAAGGGTTTGTTGAGACACAGAGTCTATGACAAAGTTGCACCTTTGGCCATCAAGCTTTCCTGTCACATAGACACTGTGTGTGCTTGATATTTTACACCTAGCTGTTGGGACTTTCATGATGGGGGATGGTGGGCGTCGCTCAACATCAACCACTGCTGGTCTCCTTGA
>NW_013779766.1:0-1437 GCF_000517525.1 Limulus polyphemus
ACACAGTATTGTTAAATCTTGTGTTTTCTTTTTGACAGTACACATTATTGATAAATCCTGTATCTTCTTAATGACAGGACACAGTATTGTTAAATCTTGTGGCTTGTTATTGATAGTACACAGTCTCGTTAAATCTTGTGTCTTCTTGTTGACAGGACACAGTATTGTTAAATTATGTCTCCATATTGTCAGTATACAGTACTGATCAATCTTGTATCTTCTTATTAAACAGGACACAGTATTGTTAAATCTTGTGTCTTCTTATTGACAGTACACATTATTGATAAATCCTGTATCTTCTTATTGACAGGACACAGTATTGTTAAATCTTGTGTCTTCTTATTGACAGTACACAGAATCGATAAATCTTGTGTCTTCTTATTGACAGGACACAGTATTGTTAAATTATGTCTCCTTATTGACAGTACACAGTACTGATCAATCTTGTATCTTCTTATTGACAGGACACAGTATTGTTAAATCCTGTATCTTCTTATTGACAGGACACAGTATTGATAAATCCAAGATTTAACAATACTGTGTCCTGTCAATAAGAAGATACAGGATTTATCAATACTGTGTACTGTCAAAAAGAAGACACAAGATTTAACAATACTGTGTCCTGTCAATAAGAAGATACAGGATTTAACAATACTGTGTCCTGTCAATAAGAAGATACAGTGTCTTCTTATTGACAGTACACAGTATTGATAAATCCTGTATCTTCTTATTGACAGGACACAGTATTGTTAAATCTTGTGTCTTCTTAATGACAGTACACAGTATTGATAAATCCTGTATCTTCTTATTGACAGGACACAGTATTGTTAAATCTTGTCTCTTCTTATTGACAATACACATTATCGTTAAATCTTGTGTCTTCTTATTGACAGTACACAGTATTAATAAATCCTGTATCTTCTTATTGACAGGACTCAGTATTGTTAAATTTGTGTCTTTTTACTGACAGTACACAGTATTGTTAAATCTTGTGGCTTGTTATTCATAGTACACAGTATCATTAAATGTTATGACTTGGTATGATAGTACACAGTATCGTTAAATCTTGTGTCTTTTTTTGACAGTACACGTTATTGATAATTCCTTTTTCTTCTTATTGACAGGACACAGTATTGTTAAATCTTGTGTCTTCTTATTGACAGTACACAGTATTGATAAATCCTGTATCTTCTTATTGACAGGACACAGTATTGTTAAACATTGTCTCTTCTTATTGACAGTACACAGTATCGTTAAATCTTGTGTCTTCTTATTGACCGTACACAGTATTGATAAATGCTGTATCTTCTTATTGACAGGACTGAGTATTGTTAAATCTTGTGTCTTTTTACTGACAGGACACAGTATTGTTAAATCTTATGTCTTCTTGTTGACAGTACACAGTATTGATATATCCTGTATCTTCTTATTGACAGG
>NW_013779767.1:0-691 GCF_000517525.1 Limulus polyphemus
CACTCCTCAAAAATGCATGAAATAAAACATAAATTACTCTCTATAAAATCATTATTGCTCAGACAAACCATAATTTTTATGAGTCTTCAAAGCTGTTTGGTTACGGAGCTATTGAATAGAAAATTAAAGCCCTACTTCCACACCCACCTGTCACATCTTCTCTTTCACAGTTCATTGATAGTTCTCTCTTACATTTCATTATATATTACCTATAACCAATAGAAAGTCCAGGTTTTCAGCTATCAAATGACGTGTTGTATAATGATTTCACTCACAGTACAAGATTCATTCCCATGAGAAAGTTAACGACTAGCGTGGATGAATTTGTAACGGCTCTTGTCGCATAGTTAGAAAGCCCGGAAAATTTTGAGAGTTAAGGAAAGTTGTCTACTTTTTGCATGTTATTGGTCTATGTTCTTTGGTGCATTATTTAACCCTTTCGAGATGGGTAATAGGTGATAGGTCATGTCATCTCATTTGTTGACTCGCATTAAAAGTTTTATTGAACTACTGTTTCATGAATTTATGTCAATAAGTTTGGTATCAAATTGTAGATTATAATTCAAATTTTAGAACTATACATTACTCAATTTCTTAATTTAAAAGCAAATATTAAAATAACACAGTTAAACATTGATTTTTGTGTGTCACATAGTATATTGAATGCAGCACTGGTTGAAATTAGATTGTG
>NW_013779768.1:0-691 GCF_000517525.1 Limulus polyphemus
TGCCACTTGTTCCAGAAAGAGGTGTTTTACTTAAGTCACACTGTAAGTGAGCATGGTGTGCAAATTGATCCTGACAAGGTGAAAGCAGTGCGTGATTGGCCAACACCAGACAATCTTGGGACTCTGTACCTATTACCGGAAGTTTGTGAAGGACTTTGCAACTATAGCTGCTCCACCACATGATTTGACCAAAAAAGGCCAGAAGTTCGAATGGACAGTTTCTTGCCAGCATGCTTTCGAGACATTGAAGAAAAAATTGGTCTCATCTCCACTTTTAAAGCTTCCAAATCCCTCACTGCTGTACATACTGGATTGTGATGCTAGTAATGTCGAAACTGGAGGAGTGTTGTCTCAGAAAGTGGGCAAAAACGAACATGTGGTGGCCTACTTCAGTAGGGTCCTGACTAGACCAGAGAGGAACTACTGTGTAACATGGAGGGAACTCCTTGCTATAGTAAAGAGTCTGACATATTTCCATCCTTACCTCTATGGTGCCAGGTTTACCATCAGGACAGACCATGCTGCATTACGCTGGTTAAGATAATTAAAGAACTCAGAGGGACAACTGGCACGTTGGATTGGAAAGATAGACCAGTATAATTATGATATTGAATATAGAGAAGGAAAATCTCATGGAAATGCCAATGGACTGAGCCAAAGACCCTGCAAAAATGACTGCAGACAGGAAAAA
>NW_013779769.1:0-1942 GCF_000517525.1 Limulus polyphemus
AGCCATATAACTTTTGTATTGTATAAACTACATCACCTATTCTTCTTAGTACCCATATAACATCTGTATTCTATAAAATACATCACCGATTCTTCCCACTAGCCATATAACTTCTGTATTCTATAAACTAAATCATCGATTCTTCCCAGTAGCCATATAACTTCTGTATTCTATAAACTACATCACCGATTCTTCCCAATAGCCACATAACATTTGTATAGTATAAACTACATAACCGATTCTTCCCAGTACCCATATAACTTCTGTTTTCTATAAACTACATCATTGATTCTTCCCACTAGCCATATAACTTCTGTATTCTATAATCTACATCATCGATTCTTCCCGGAAGCTTGATAACTTCTGTATTCTATAAACTATATCACCAATTCTTCTTAGTACCCATTTAATTTCTGTATTCTATAAACTACATCACCGATTATTCTTAGTACCCATATAACATCTGTATTCTATAAACTACATCACCGATTCTTCCCAGTAGCCATATAAATTCTGTATTCTATAAACTACATCGCCGATTTTTCCCAGTAGCCATATAACTTCTGTATTCTATAAACTACATCACCGATGGTTCCCAGTAGTCGTATTTCTTCTGTATTCTATAAACTACATCACCGATTGTTCCCAGTAGTCGTATTACTTGGGTATTCTATAAACTACATCACCGATTGGCTGGGAAGAATCAGTGATTTTGTTTATAGATTACAGAAGTTATATGGCTACTGGGAAGAATCGGTAATGTAGTTTAGAGAATACAGAAGTTATATGGCTACTGGGAAGAATCGGTGATATAGTTTATAGAATAAAGAAGTTATACGGTTACTGGGAAGAATCGGTGATGTAGTTTATAGAATACCCAAGTAATACGACTACTGGGAACAATCGGTGATGTAGTTTATAGAATACAGAAGAAATACGACTACTGGGAACAATCGGTGATGTAGTTTATAGAATACAGAATTTATATGGCTACTGGGAAGAATCTGTGATGTAGTTTATAGAATACAGATGTTATATGGGTACTGGGAAGAATCGGTGATTTAGTTTATACAATAGAGAAGTTATCGGGATATTGTGAAGAATCGGTGATATAGTTTATAGAATAAAGAAGTTATACGGTTAATGGGAAGAATCGGTGATATAGTTTATAGAATAAAGAAGTTATACGGTTACTGGGAAGTGATTTTGTTTATAGTATACAGAAGTTATTGGGGCACTGGGAAGAATCTGTGATGTTTATAGAATACAGAAGTTATGGTTACTGGGAAGAATCGGTGATGTAGTTTATAGAATACAGAAGTAATACGTCTAGTTGGAAGAATCAGTGATGTAGTTTATAGAGTATAGAAGTTATATGGCTACTGGGAAGAATCGGTGATGTAGTTTATAGAATACAGAAGATATATTGGTATGATTCTTCCCAGTACCACTATATCTTCTGTATTCTATAAAGTACATCACCGATTCTTGCTGGTACCCATTTAAATTCTGTATTCTATAAACTAAATTACCAATTCTTCCCAGTAGCCATATAACTTCTGTATTCTATAAATTACATCTCCGATTCTTCCCAATAACCATATAACTTCTGTATTCTATAAACTACATCATTGATTCTTCCCAGTAGCCACATAACTTCTGTATTCTATAAACTACATCACCGATTCTTCCCATAAGCCATATAACTTCAGTATTCTATTAATTACATCTCCGATTCTTTCCAGTAGCCATATAACTTGAGTATTCTATAAACGACATCGATTCTTCCTAGTACTCATATAACTTCTGTATTTTATAAACTACATCACCGATTCTTCCCAATAGCCATATAACTTCTGTATTCTATAAACTACATTACCGATTCTTCCCAGTAGCCATATAACTTCTGTAATCTATAAACAAAATCACTGATTCTTCCCAC
>NW_013779770.1:0-1305 GCF_000517525.1 Limulus polyphemus
CAATAACATGACACAAGATTTATCAATACTGTGTACTATCAATAAAAAGACACGAGATTTAACGATAGTGTGTTTTATCAATAAGAAGACACAAGATTTAAAGATACTTTGTATTATCAATAGCAAGCTACAAGATTTAATGATACTGTGAACTATCAATAAATGGCCTCAAGATTTAACGATACTGTGTACTGTCCAAAAAAAACAAGAATTAACAATACTGTGTACTATCTATAAGAAAACACAAGATGTAACAATACTGTGTACTGTCAATAAGAAGACATAAGATTTAACAATAATTTGTAATATCAATAAGAATACAAAAGATTTAACGACACTGTGTACTATCAATAACAAGCCACAAGATTTAACAATACTATGTGCTATCAATAAGAAGACACAAATTTAAGAATACTGTGTACTATCAACAAGAAGACACAAGATTTAATGATACTGTGTACTTTCAATGAGAAAACACAAAATTTAACAATACTGTGTACTGTCAATAAGAAGACACAAGATTTAACAATACTGTGTACTGTCAATAAGAAGAAACAAGATTTATCAGTACTGTGTACTATCATTAAGAAGACACAAGATTTAACGATAGTGTGTACTGTCAATAACAAGACAAAAGATTTATCAATACTGTGTACTATCAATAAGAAGACACGAGATTTAACGATAGTGAGTTTTTATCAATAAGAAAACACGAGATTTAACGTTTCAATGTACTATCAATAAGAAGACACAAGATTTAACGATACTGTATACTGCAATAAGAAGACACATTATTTAACGACACTGTGTACTATCAATTACAAGCCACAAGTTTTAACAATACTGTGTACTATCAATAAGAAGACACAAGATTTAACAATACTGTGTACTGTCAATAAGAAGACACAAGATTTAACAATTCTGTGTACTTTCAATAACAAGACACAAGATTAATCAATACTGTGTACTATCAATAAGAAGAAACAAGATTTAACGTTACTGTGTACTATCAATAAGAAAACACGAGATTTAACGATAGTGTGTTTTATCAATAAGAAGACACGAGATTTAACGATAGTGTGTTTTATCAATAAGAAGACACGAGATTTAACGATACTGTGTTCTATGAGAAGAAGACAGCAGATTTAACGATACTGTGTACTGCCAATAAGAATAAACCAGATTTAACAATACTGTGTACTGTCAATAAGAAGACACAAGATTTAACACTACTGTGAACTGTAAATAAGAAGACACAAGATTTAACGATAGTGTGTACTGTCAATAACATGACACAAGATTTAG
>NW_013779771.1:0-692 GCF_000517525.1 Limulus polyphemus
CTCATCGAAATGCCGACGGACTGAGCCGAAGACCCTGCAAAAATAACTGCAGACATTACTGCAAAAGAGAGGTTGAACTAACCAGGTGCCATCAAGCTGAAGTCAAAATGACTGAAGGAGTTGATGAAGCTGAAGTGGAACCAGGTATAGATATTAAAGCAGAACAGGAGAAAGACCAAGATTTGAAGCCAGTAATTGATTTTCTACAAGCAAGTGTTTTGTGCCCTGTTTGGGAGCTTAAGTCCTGTGACAAAGAACTATTGGCCACAATGGGACCAGTTGAAGCTTGAAGATAGTATTCTTGTCTGGAAATGGGAAACTGCCGACCTGGCAAGCCACTATACAGAAAAAGTTACGGGAAGTTGTGCTACGTCAATCCCATGATAGTTTAACAGGAAGACATCTTGGAGTTAAGAAGACATTGAGTCACCTACAGCAGAGATTTTACTGAATAGGTATGAGGCAAGATGTGGAAGAATGGTGCAGGCCCTGCAGTACATGTTGTGCTAAAAGGGAACCTAAGTATAAGGGACGTGCTCCAATGAAGTTATATCAAGTTGGTGTACCAATGGAAAGAGTAGCCATTGACGTTGCTGGACCTTTGCCCCAAACTCATGCTGGAAACAGGTACATTTGTGTGGTGATGGATTATTTCACCAAGAGGCCTGAGGCATATGCAATACCAAATCATG
>NW_013779772.1:0-691 GCF_000517525.1 Limulus polyphemus
AACGAAGGAGTACCAGAAGCCACACAGAAGCTTTATGGTGTGACGGGACATTCTACTAGGTTGTGGGGACCAGTGTGGGTAACTATCGAGCTCATGGGCATAAAGGACAGACAGAAAGTATACTTGGCTGACATAGAAGACGAATGCATATTAGGATTGGACTATCTACTACCGAGAAAGTTTGTAATTGATTTTGATAAAACGACGTTTGGGAATAACAAAGGCCAAGTTCCGGTAACTGTCAAAAGAGAGGTTGAACAAATTAGGTGTCATTGGGCTGAAGGCAAGCCGACTGAAAAAGTTGATAATGATGAAATGGAACTAAATACAGATATCAAAGCAGAACAAGAGAAAGACCAGGATTTGACGCCAATGATTAATTTTCTAAAAGCAAGTGTTTTGCGCCCTGCTTGGGAGAAGGTGTCTAGTCTAAGCCCCGTGACAAAGCACTATTGGGCGCAATGGGAGCAGTTGAAGCTTGAAAATGGTATTCTTGTCCGGAGATGGGAAACTACAGATGGGAAAGTGACGACTTGGCAAACAATTATACCGAGGAAGTTACGGGAAGTTGTGCTGCGTCAATCCCATGATACTGTAACAGGAGGACATCTCGGAGTTAAGAAACATCGAGTCACCTACGACAGAGATTTTACTGGATAGGTATGAGACAAGATGTGGAAGAATGGTGCAG
>NW_013779773.1:0-690 GCF_000517525.1 Limulus polyphemus
CTCCTGGTTCAAAGCTGACTTCAGTAGATCTCTTATCATAAGTTAACTTCATCGAATCAGCAGACGTTTTCAAGTTTGAACGCACTTGATGGTGAATATCATCCATCCTTTCCGATAACACTCTGACACATTATCAGGCAACTCTTCGTAAGGTGGGCGTCCTTTATGCTTGGGTCCCCTTTTTGCGCTACATGTACTGCATGTCCGGCACCATTCTTCCAAATCTCGCCTCATACCTATCCAGTAAGATCTTTGTCGTATGTGACTCAATGTCTTCTTGATTCCGAGATGTTCTCCTGTTAAATTATCATGGGATTGACGCAGCACAACTTCCCGTAACTTCCTCGGTATAACTGTTTAACAAGTCGTCACTTTCCCATCTGCAGTTTCCCATCTCCGTACAAGAATACCATCTGCAAGCTTTAACTGGTCCTATTGCACCCAATAGTGCTTTGTCACAGGGCTTAGACTAGACATCTTCTCCCAAGCAGGGTGCACAACACTTGCTTTTAGAAAATCAATCATTGGTTTCAAATAATGGTCTTTCTCCTGTTCTGCCTTGATGTCTATATTTGGTTCCACTTCACCATCATCAACTTTTTCAGTCGGCTTGACTTCAGCTTGATGGCACCTAATTAGTTCAACCTCTCTTTTAACAGTTACCGGAACTTGGCCTTTGTTGTTCCCGTC
>NW_013779774.1:0-1109 GCF_000517525.1 Limulus polyphemus
CTTTATGATGACATAGATCTGTCAGTGCAGTGCTTGAAGTTCACCCTATTCCTTCTTTATAATGACGCAGATCTGTCAGTGCAGTGCTTGAAGTTCACCCTAGTCCTTCTTAATGATGACGTAGATCTGTCAATGCAGTGCTTGAAGTTCACCCTAGTCCTTCTTAATGATGACATAGATCTGTCAGTGCAGTGCTTGAAGTTTAACTAAGTCCTTCTTAATTCAAGCACTGACAGATCTATGCCATCATAAAGAAGGACTATGGTGAACTTCAAGCATTGACAGATCTATGTCATCATAAAGAAGGACTACAGTGAACTTCAAGCACTGACAGATCTATGTCATCATAAAGAAGGACTACAGTGAACTTCAAGCACTGACATATCTATGTCATCATATAGAAGGACTAGGATGAACTTCTTGAAGTTCATCGTAGTCCTTCTTTATGATGAAATAGATTTGTCATTTCTTTAAGTTCACTGTAGTCCTTCTTGATGGTGGCATAGAATTCTCAGTTCTTCAAGTTCACCGTAGTCCTTCTTTATGATGACAAAGATCTGATAGAGCTTGAAGTTCGTCGTACTCCTTCTATATGATGACATAGATTTGTCATATATCCACTAACGGCACTTGTGTTTAAAGTTTTTTGCTAAAATTATAATCAATAATTAATTAAAAACAACGTTTTATATTTACACAATAAAAACTTTTATTGAAACCGTACGGCTTCCACTTTAAAATCTCTAGAAGTACATGTTACCACGTGATCTACGTGATTAATTATTTATTATAATTTTAGCAAAAGAAAATAGATTTGCCAATTCTTGAAGTTCACTGTAGTCCTTCTTTATGATGATATAGATCTGTCAGTGCTTGAAATTCATCATAGTTCTTCTTTATGATGATATAGGTCTGTTAGTGCTTGAAGTTCACCATAGTCCTTCTTTATGACGACATAGATCTGTCAGTGCTTGAAGTTCACCGTAGTCTTTCTTTATGATGACATAGATCTGTCAGTGCAGTGCTTGATGTTCACCTTGTCCTTCTTTAAGATGACATAGATCTGTCAGTGCTTGAAGTTCACCTTGTCCTTCTTTATGATGACATAT
>NW_013779775.1:0-688 GCF_000517525.1 Limulus polyphemus
AAGTTAACTACACACGTCCTCGGTAGTACATAGTCCAATCCTAATATGCATTGGTCTTCAATGTCAGCCAAGTATACTTTCTGTCTGTTCTTTATGCCCATGAGCTCAATAGTGACCCACACTGGTCCCCAAAACCTTGCATAATGTCCTGTCACGCCACAGAGCTTCTAGTACTTCTTTGTGATCCAACACCTTGATACTCACAAGGGTTTGCTGAGATGCAGAATCTATGACAAAGTTGCACCTTTGGCCATCCAGCTTTCCTGTCACATAGACACTATGTGTGCTTGCCATTTTACACTTAGCTGTTGGGACTTTCATGATGGGGGTTGATGGGCGTCCCTTACCACCAACCACTACTGGTTTCCCCGAGGTGACTTATTGATAGCATTCCTCTTACACTGGCTCCTCATATGTCCTTGCTCTCCACAGTTCCAACAATCTCTCTGGGTAGCAGCCTTTCCTGCCATGGCATCTTTCCTGTTTTTAAGTTGCCAGCACTGTGCTCTCTTGTGTCCAGGTTTGTTACAGTGCCAGCAAAGTCCCTTAAACCTCTCTGAAAGCTGACCTTTTCTGGCCTTGAATCCTGATGACTGTACCAACCTTGGTACCTCTGTGCTGGACTTAACGTAGGATTCAAATTTAGAGCTCTGGCCATTGCATCCTGCATGGTAAACGGGTGTGCCTG
>NW_013779776.1:0-1326 GCF_000517525.1 Limulus polyphemus
GTACAGCTCATTATATCAGGATCGCTTCTAATATATCATCTCATTGGAGGGATGCAATAGCGACATGGGGGGGGGGGAGATGACAGAATTGAGGGTACTTATTACACAAAGTTTTGTTACAATGACAACATGGCAGAGATGATAAAATAAAGTTTTATACGATATAATGTATTGTTATTATACGTTCGGAGACAAAGAATTATAATTAACGAACTTTCCAAACACATTGTATATTACCCAACACACACACACGAAAATGAATCAAATCATTATGATTATAAATCGTTGATTGTAAACAATATATTGAGCTTCAATATTGGAGAAAGTTTTTTTAGAAGGTAAGGAAAATATGTATTGTAATACAACATTTGTTATTTAACACAACAGTAGATATGTTATAGAACACAGGAGAAGTATAGTAATTATAAGGAGCAAGTCTTCTTATGAAACAAATAATACTATATTATGTTATAGAACACAGGAGAAGTATAGTAATTATAAGGAGCAAGTCTTCTTAGAGTACAAATCGTATAATACTATATTATGTGATAGAACACAGGAGAAGTATAGTAATTATAAGGAGCAAGTCTTCTTAGAGTACAAGTCGTATAATACTATATTATGTTATAGAACACAGGAGAAGTATAGTAATTATAAGGAGCAAGTCTTCTTATGAAACAAATAATACCATATTATGTTATAGAACACAAAAGAAGTATAGTAATTATAAGGAGCAAGTCTTCTTATGAAACAAATAATACTATATTATGTTATAGAACACAGGAGAAGTATAGTAATTATAAAGAGCAAGTCTTCTTATGAAACAAATAATACTATATTATGTTATAGAACACAGGAGAAGTATAGTAATTATAAGGAGCAAGTCTTCTTAGAGTACAAATCGTATAATACTATATTATGTGATAGAACGCAGGAGAAGTATAGTAATTATAAGGAGCAAGTCTTCTTAGAGTACAGATCGTATAATACTATATTATGTTATAGAACACAGGAGAAGTATAGTAATTATGTTATAGAACACAGGAGAAGTATAATAATTATAAGGAGCAAGTCTTCTTATGAAACAAATAATACTATGTTATGTTATAGAACGATAGGAGAAGTATAGTAATTATGTTATAGAACACAGGAGAAGTATAGTAATTATAAGGAGCAAGTCTTCTTAGAGTACAGATCGTATAATACTATATTATGTTATAGAACACAGGAGAAGTATAGTAATTATAAGGAGCAAGTCTTATCAAGAAACAAATAATACTATATTATGTTATAGAACACAGGAGAAGTATAGTAATTATAAGGAGC
>NW_013779777.1:0-692 GCF_000517525.1 Limulus polyphemus
ATCAGCCTCTCATATGATGCTGGAGCATTACTAAGCCTGAATGGCATCACTCGGTATTGCCAGAGACCTTGGCCATAACTAAATGCTGTCTTAGGTTTATCTGCTTCAGCCATTTTTACTTGATGGAAACCTGACTTTAAGTCCAGAGTTGAAAACCACCTGGCTCCACTTAGGGCATCAAGAGTATAATCAGTTCTGGGCAGTGGGTATGAGTCTTTTTCGGTTATGCTGTTAAGAACCCTGAAGTCCACAAAGCAACGTTGGGTCCCATCCTTCTTCTGTACTAATACAACGGGAGCTGACCAGGGACTATCTGATTTTTCAACTATCCCTTCCTTAATTAGACCATCCATGACCTTCTCTATCTCTTGCCGCTTTGCTGGAGCTATTCTTCTTGGAGGGATCTTTATTGGACAGTGATTGCCTGTGTTTATTCTGTGCTATACCAGGTTTGTGCAGCCAAGGTCATGATTTCCTTTCGAAAAGACGTCAGCATAATTTGCCAAAAGTTCTTTTACCTGAATAGCCTGTGATGATGACAAATGAACTATGCTCTTCTGATAGAGGTCAGTCAAATATTCTGGAAGTGTATGTCCTTTCTTCACAGTTGCATTCCTTGCTATAACATTGAGTGGCTCTACCTCCTGGCACACACCCAACAATACCCCTTCCTTAAGTGTCTGCTCACATTT
>NW_013779778.1:0-692 GCF_000517525.1 Limulus polyphemus
CGACATATTGGAATTGATATTGATGCTCTGAAGATGCTTATTGAGTCTAACCCAAGGCACACACTCCTGAAATGGCCCTGAAATTGCACGTCTCTCATGAAACAATACGTAAACATCTAAAGAATATGGGAAACTCCTTAAAGAAGGTGTTTGGGTGTCTCACGAACTCTATGATTGAAACGTATGAACGTTGCTTCGTGTCTTCTGGCGCGTAATGCGCGTGAACCATTTTTGGACAGAATTGTCATCGGTGATGAAAAATGGATTATCTATGCGAATATTAAACGCCAAAAACACTGGTTCAGTCCTAGACAAAAAACACTTCCGACCCCAAAACCTGGAATCCATCCACAAAAAAAGTGATGTTTGCATTTTGTGGGACATCAAAAGAGTACTTCATTTCGAACTCCTCAATCCACAGCAACTATCAATGCAGAGATCTATAGTCAGCAACTGTAACGTTTAAATCAAGCCCTTCATCAGAAACGCCCTTCACTTGTCAATCGTAAAGGTGTTCTTCTTCTCCACTACGATGCGCGTCCACATATGGCACGTTTAACGCAACACAAGATTATGGAGTTGGATTGGGAAGTTCTCCCACACACACACACACACACACGCACCATATTCTCCAGATATGATGCCATCGGAGTGCCATCTTTTTCGTTCGATGCAACACCATCTTAATAGGG
>NW_013779779.1:0-692 GCF_000517525.1 Limulus polyphemus
ATGGAGTAGTTGTGCAAAGTAACGCTAAAGATAAGTATGGTGGTTATAAATTCGGTAATTAGAGTTACACCTAGGTTTTCGTGGAGTTGTTGTGCCAAATAATGCTAAAGACGAGTATGTTGGTTCCAAATTCGGTAACTAGAGTTACACCTAGGTGTTCTTGGAGTTGTTGTACCAAGTAAGGATAAAGATGAATATGGTGGTTATGCATTCGGTAACTAGAGTTACACATAGGTATTCGTGGAGTTGTTGTACCAAATAACGATACAGATGAGTATGGTGGTTATAAATTCGGTAACTAGAGTTAAACCTAAGTGTTTGTGGAGTTGTTGTACCAAGTAAGTCTAAAGATGAGTATGGTGGTTATAAATTCGGTAACTAGAATTACACCTATGTATTCATGGAGTAGTTGTACCAAGTAAAATTAAGATGAATATGGTGGTTATAAATTCGGTAACTAGAGTTACACCTAGGTGTTCGTGGAGTTGTTGTACAAAGTAAGGCTAAAGATGAGTATGGTGGTTATAAATTCTGTAACTAGAGTCACACCTAAGTGTTGATGGAGTAGTTGTACCAAGTAAGGCTAAAGATGAGTATGGTGATTATAAATTCGGTAACTAGAGTTATACCTAGCTGTTTATGGAGTAGTTGTACCAATTAAGATTAAAGATGAGTATGGTGGTTATAAATTC
>NW_013779780.1:0-692 GCF_000517525.1 Limulus polyphemus
AGCAGTGTAAGACTAGAGGGAAGGCAGCTAGTCATCACCACACACCGCCAACTTTTGGGCTACTCTTTTAACAACGAATAGTGGGATTGACCGTCACTTATAACGTCCCCACGGCTGAAAGGGCGAGCTTGTTCGGTGTGACGGGGATTCGAACCCGCAACCCTCAGATTACGAGTCGAGCGCCCTAACTACCTGGCCATGCCGGTCCGACTGTGTCAATGACAAAGGGTTAAAATATTGTATCTTGATTATTGATTCTAATGATATACTTGTGTTTCGCTGGTTTATCTTTGTTAAGGGGTATTATTGTGTTTAGGTATGTACTGTAGAATTCAATCTTCATTTAAAGGACTGCTTTTTGTATTATGTACGTTATATTAACTTGTAACTGAGTTTGAGATAATAACTTTAATTTTCTTAGGTTGTATACTTACTGTGTTATATAAGTGTTGGCGTGAGAAATAAAATATTACCGAAACACCGTTGATCCGCCTTTTTTATTTTATTGGATTTGAAATTCAAGGTTAGGGACGGCCTGAAAACTAGGAAGAGTAGGACGTGGTACTTGGAAAAGTAAAGTACCATATTTTCGTCTCTCTTAGTTCAGAAAGGTAAACTGTTTTGTTTCCAAACTTTTCATATATATGCACTTTAGAGCATTTACAGACTTTCATATATAGAAGCCCACCAGT
>NW_013779781.1:0-692 GCF_000517525.1 Limulus polyphemus
TTGTGAGTATCAAGGTGCTTGATCACAAAGGAGTACCAGAAGCTGTATATAAGTTCTGTTGTGTGACAGGACACAAGTTTGTGGGGACTAGTGTGGGTAACTATTGAGCTCATGGGCATGAAGAACAAACAGGAAGTATACTTGGCTGACATTGCAGACCAATGCATATTAGGATTGGACTATTTACTACCGAGGAAGTGTGTAGTTAACTTCGATAAAATGACGATTGCAAACAACAAAGGCCAAATTCCAGTAAGTGTTTCTGCTTCTGTTGATTTGCATGTCACAGCAATTAAGTCAACTACAATACCCCTATGTCAGAGAAGATAATTTGGGGTAGAATAAAAGAACATCTCCAAGAAAGCCCATGTTTATGGAAGCGTGGAACCATCCAGGCCAGCGGATGTGAAGAGTGGAAGGTCACCTATGGCAGGTCATCAAGTAGTACCCATAATAGTGTCCAATTTCTCTAAATGTGAGCAGACACTTAAGGAAGGAGCATTGTTGGGTGTGTGCCAGGAGGTAGAGCCAGTCAATGTTAAAGTAAGAAATACGACCATAAAGAAAAGACGTCCTCTCCGAGAACATTTAACTGACCTTTATAAGAAGAGTATATTCCATTTGTCATCATCATGGGATCTTCAGGTTAGGGACCTTTTGGTGAATTATGTAGACGTCGTTTTGAAAGGAGA
>NW_013779782.1:0-853 GCF_000517525.1 Limulus polyphemus
TGATAGAGTACTAAATGGTTGAATGACAGAGCCTGGTAATTAACTTATCACTGAAAACAATTGGTTGTAAAGAAACATGGTATTAAGAGAAAGTCACCTTTCTTCCTCCTTTTATGTCAGAGCAGGGAATGGTAGAAAAAAATACGAAAATAAAGCAGTTAGTGCTTCATTGACACAAACGTGCTTTGATAATAATATAGTGAGTTTAATAATGTATAAGATGGTACAATAAAATGAAACTTTAGTAAATAAACACTGTTCTCGAAACAAGATTGACAGTATAGAAAGTTTATCAAAATATATGTTTTTAAAAGAAATTAGAAAGTGATTCCCTATTTTTAAATTAGCCAAATCTTACAAAAATACATACATTTATAAAACAAGAGTAGAATTTATTGTTATGAAAATCCTGTTTTGGGTTCATTTATCTCGCTTACACGAGAACGAAAAGTAGATTCTCAGGTGTATCTTTTATCTGTCCAGGAAGTAAGGACAAATAATATATATACCACTGAGTATATTTCCAATAAGTAAATGGTCAACTTTGTTTCCTGATCATATTGTATATACGGTATATAAAGTTAGGAAAGCTTTCAATACAGAAATGGTTGAACTAACCATGCCAGCTAAGTGAACGTGTTATTATTTACTTGACTATTTTTTTCGAATATATTCTTTTAATTAACATTGAAATATGTTAACAAATTCCTAGTTTTCATTCAAGAGTGTGAAAATGTTGACTACCTTAATAAGGTACTGAAACATGTAGATCAGACATTCTTTTCTACAACAAATTGTTCATCATAAAACAATATATATATAAACCCACAGATAGACGGGTATCATGTGCAAG
>NW_013779783.1:0-1352 GCF_000517525.1 Limulus polyphemus
AAGAAAGGGGCAGTGTTACGTCAGCGGGGACACATGACGCTAGTAACACGTCATATACTTGAAAGTTCGTGAATGCTCGAGCGTTTACTAGAGTTCGGTATTCTTTTATATATAAGACGGTCAAGACGTGACGGCAACAATGTAATGAGTAATTGAACTGCGAACAGAAAGAGAGTATTGTTGAGTCGAGCACGTGAGGCGTTCGTTGTGAATTATTGCGTTTGTTATAGCGTGACTGTGGAAATTAAGTGTATTGCAAGGCTGTATTGAGAAAGAATAAACCAGTTTTATTTAAGAAAGGACTTGTATCGCTAAAGTTTCTTCAGAAATAATTTTTATGGAAAATTAACTAACGAACGGAGGCGTAACAATAGTATGGTTGGAATACATTTATACGTTCTTCTAGTTTTGGAAAATCCCTATGAAACTAGATATAAAATGCTGTGAAAAAAGAATATAACAGGCCTAATACTAATATCAGTATTGTTGTATTCCGTGTAATTGTATTGATGAATTCTCCTGATTTTTCTTGTTATGCAGCACAAATCAAAACACTTTAAGCCAGTGGCGTAGCAAGGGTTCTCAGCACCCGGGGGAAAGACACTTTTGGCGCCCCCACCTCTGAAATGTGTTGATTATTTGTTTTGTGGCTCATTACCCACTTAATGACAATAACACAAAGAATTAATTACCGCCTTACACAGGCGTAAAATAAAGTCACAATATAACATCACACAATATCACAACTGTAAACCTGGAACTAACGAAGTATAGCCTACTAGGTGTACTTACATAATTTGTAAACCATTTTGATATTTATGTCATCCAGTATTATTCAAAGTCACATAGCTAGAGTAATCTTTCAAGCATGCAGAATAAATTTCAGTTATATCACTAGTTTCGAAACTTATGTTTTATATGAGTAGCCAGTCACTTGTGGTGTACATGGATTATAAAACAGATTGATAAAATACTACTTAAGTTTACAAATAAATTTTATTAGTTTACAAAAATGTACATATACTTAACTAGATCTTGTACAGGTAGCATTCTGGTATTAATGGTTAGATTATATGAACCTTTCGTGCTTTTGCTGCTGCAAATGAATCAATTAAACTATCAAAATTTAGGGTATTAAGTACGTCTTTTTCAATATTCAGTATTGCTAAGTTACTAAGTCGTTCTTGGGTCATTAAGGTTCTCAAGTATGTAAGAATTAATTTCAGCTTGCTGAAGGACCTTTCACAACTAGCAATAGAAACCCCAATTGTTAACAAAATCTGCAATGCAATTCTTATATTTGGGAAAACATCTTCATCATATGAAATTATAAATGTTAGTAAATCAGTTGC
>NW_013779784.1:0-692 GCF_000517525.1 Limulus polyphemus
GGTGGAATGCAAGAGAAAAGGCAGGTAAGTTGTACATGAAAAACTGGATGAATTGCTAGGACTGTTAGAGCAATTAAGTGACAATTGCAACATGGTTGAAACAAAATGTGGTGCTCATAATATTCTGCAACGCATGCTTACATTTGATTTTCTTGTACTTTTGCATTTTTGGAGAAATCTTTTATCATCTATCATTCGAGTTCAGAAACGTCTTCAGGACCCAAAAATGAATTTTAGAGAAGCAGCTGCTGATCTTGATTCTTTGAAAGAGAAATTGATAGAATCATGTGAAACATCCTGCCAAGCAGCACTTAAATTGGGCAAGAATCAATGTGAAACATGGGAATTAACCATTGAAAGAAGAAAAATATGTTGTAAACGAATGCCAGGTGAAAATGCAGCTGATGCTGGATTGACTGCTGAACAGGAAATTTATCACATCATGAAGGATGTTATTGATCGCTTGATTACAGATATAACAGGAAGATTTTCTCGCTTACTAGATTTAGATTCACGGTTTGGATTTCTACTAGATGTGCAAAATATTGTTTCTAGAGATTTCGAGGATGGAAAATTGCAAGAAAAGTGTTCTGACTTAGCAAAGAGCTATCCAGGTGATATTGATGGACCAGAATTGTACAGAGAAATTAAGGACTGTAGAATGTTGATAAGTAAATAACACAGACCAATTT
>NW_013779785.1:0-691 GCF_000517525.1 Limulus polyphemus
CACGATGGTAGCCAGTCAACAGCAACCACTGCTACACGGATGGTAGCCAGTCAACAGCATCCACTGCCAATTCTTGGGCTACTCCTCTCTGATACAACAGTGGAATTTGCCTGTTACTCTTATAGTGCACTCATAACCCCAAAATGCTGAGGGCGTTTTAGCGGTAATGGGAGTTGTTTTGTTTTAAAAGTTTAAATAATTCCCTACCTGTAACAAAACGAGCTGAACAAACCCACTATGTGTCGCTAGTTTCTATATCAAGGACAACAACAGGAGGCCAGACTAATGGCTGTTTTCGGTACTTGCACTCAAAAACACGAGATTTTTTCCACTATTGACACATGTTATCACTAGTACACCTATAAGATTAAATAAGTTAGTCCAACATGGCATGTAGTAACATGTGTCGAAGTCAGATTTCAAATCAGAGATGAACAACCCCCGAAAACATTCTATTTGCTGGAAAATTGTCTTCAGTGCCACAGAGATAGGTAGAAAATTGAATGTACAGCCAGATATTTTCCCCTTTGTTGTTTGGTCAGCAGTACTGACCTCTAGATTGATGTATTTTACGACTGACACTAAAGAAAATATTACGAAGACAACTGTAAACAATTTAAATATTGTTTGTTTTACGGCCAGTCGTTAGAAATTAAACTAGACAACAGTAAACAATTTAAATATTGTTTGT
>NW_013779786.1:0-691 GCF_000517525.1 Limulus polyphemus
CACGTTATTTAGAAATAAAATAACCGTCAGATGCGCCCTCAAAGTGTCGTGTCTACGTAAAACACGTTATTTAGAAATAACCGTCAGATGCTCCCTTAAAGTGTCGTGTCTACGTAAAACACGTTATTTAGAAATAAAATAACCGTCAGATGCGCCCTCAAAGCGTCGTGTCTACGTAAAACACGTTATTTAGAAATAAAATAACCGTCAGATGCGCCCTCAAAGTGTCGTGTCTACGTAAAACACACTTAGAAATAAAATACCGTCAGATGCGCCCTCAAAGTGTAGTATCTACGTGAAGAAGAGACCATTACTTGTTATGTGAAATAAACCAAGTCTTACTCGTACACCTGTCAAGACACCGTTCAGTTCTGTATTGGAAACTTAATATCGAAAATATCACATTCAATTATGAGGATTAGGTTTAGATGCTTCAAATAGCGACATCTGTCACTAGCCTGTTCAAACTATTATAGAATTGTCTTTTATTGTTTTTTGGTAATGTTTAATTTTTGTTTGTTTGTAATTAAGCACAAAGCTACACAATGGGCTATCTGTGGTTTGCCCATCACGGGTTAGCGTTGTAAGTCCTCAGACAGACCGCTGTGCCACTGGGGGGCGGGGCGATCGCTGATGATACTAGGTTTGTGAGATTAGTTATATTTAGGCTAACATAAAGTAAACAAATAAG
>NW_013779787.1:0-1259 GCF_000517525.1 Limulus polyphemus
GCAACCGTTTCGATTGTCAACATAATTTTCACTTCATGTTGGCATAAGCTTTCTTATCAGAAAGTTACACCAACCTCTTCTGTTTGCAAGAATTATTTCCGGTTTTGTATAGGAACTCTGAGTTTAACGTTGCTATTTCTTGCTGTTAGTTGTCCAGAAACGTCATTCTGTTCCGATTTACATGCTATTTTCTAACTTACTGATATCTTTGGCACTCGAGGGAGAATATTATTATTAAAAAAACCGATAGATGGAGCATTTTATTTATAGGGAAAATTCCAGAATGATTCGAGAATATCCAAATAGAACATAAGTTTAAAACTCAGATGTTTTACACTTAAAATAATCTTTCCTGAACAAATAAGATTACTTAAGTTTGACCTACTTGAAATCAAACCAAAATCTTTAACTGAATGTCTAGTAAATCAATTACCAACTTTTGACAATCCGCAGTTTGCACTGAACACAGTACATCAGTTGATGTTTATAGTTTTGTATTTTCAAGTCAATAAAATAATGTAGGCTTTAATCATTTAATTGGATTCGAAGTAAATCTGATTTTCTCAAGGACACTTAACCTGGTTTGAACGTCATAAACCAATTAACAGTATTAATTATTTCATTCTGAATGTAATAGCTTAATAAAACCAATACTGCTGAAACAGACAACTTTAAAATATAATAAACTTAATAAATATTAATAAACTTATGGGCTATTTTTATTGTTTGTTTGTTATGAATTTCGCGCAAAGCTACATGAGGTCTATCTGCGCTAGCCGTCCCTAATTTAGTAGTGTAAGACTAGAGGGAAGGCAGCTTGTCATCACCACCCACCGCCAACTCTTGGGCTACTCTTTTTACTAACGAATAGTGGGATTGACCGTCACATTATAACGCCCCCACGGCTGAAATGGTGAGAATGTTTGGTGGGACGGGGATTCGAACCCGCGACCCACAGATTATGAGTCAAGCACCCTAACCACCTGAATATTAGAGACAAAAAATTCAAATTTCTATTGCTAATTGTATATAATTATTCAAGTTATTAAATCGTCAGACTGTTATTAATTTCATATAAGTGTTGATGTTATTCGACAGTTAGACTATTGGTAATCTTGTATAACTAGAAACTTTTCAACAGTAAGACTACTTTTATTTTGCTGTACTGTTATATATAAGTTGTTGTTATTTTAATTCAATTATTGAGGTTATTCGATCGAAAGACTATTGCTAATTTTACATAACTATTGAAGCTAATC
>NW_013779788.1:0-1358 GCF_000517525.1 Limulus polyphemus
GGAAGAAAGAGTAAAAGACCGTTATCCAAGTCAACAAAATATAGTGAAAGAAAGACTAAAAATACCATTATGAATGTAACAAAATATAGTAAAAGAATTACTAAAAATACCGTTATCAAAGTTAACAAAATCTAGTTCTAAGAAGGACTAAAAAGACAGTTATCCAAGTCAACAAAATCTAGTGAAAGAAAGACTAAAAAGACCATTATGAATGTAAAAAAAATCTAGTGTAAGAACTACTAAAAATATCGTTATCAAAGTCGTGAATATATATTTTAAGAAGGAAAAAAAGACCATTACGAATGTCACAAAAATCTAGTGTAAGAATTAGTAAAAAGATCGTTATCAAAATTAATAAAATCTGGTGGAAGAAAGACTAAAAGACCGTTATCAAAGTCATTTCTAGTACTTCTTACACACGATTTAAAGACCGTTATCAAAGTCGCAAAAATCTAATGGCAGAAATATGAAAATACTGTTATCAAAGTCGACAACATCTAGTGAAAAAGAGCTAAAATAACGTTAACAAATTCGTGAATATATACTGTAAGAAAGACAAGAAAACCATTATGAATGTCAAAAAGTGTAGTTTATTAAGGACTAAAAAGACCATTATTAATATCAAAAAAATAAGTGTAAGAATAATTAAAATGATCGTTATCAAAGTTAACAAAATCTAGTGGAAGAAGGACTAAAAAGACAGTTATCCAAGTCAACAAAATCTAGTGAAAGAAAGATTAAAAATACCATTATGAATGACACAAAATCTAGTCTAAGAATTACAAAAAATACCGTTATCAAAGTTAACAAAATCTAGTGGAAGAAGGACTAAAAAGCCAGTTATCCAAGTCAACAAAATCTAGTGAAAGAAAGACTATAAAGACCATTATGAATGTTAAAAAAATCTAGTGTAAGAATTATTAAAATGATCGTTATCCAAGTTAACAAAATCTAGTGGAAAAAGGACTAAAAAGACAGTTATCAAGGTCGAAAACATCTAGTGAAAGAAAGACTAAAAAGACCATTATGAATGTCGAAAAATCTTGTGTAAGAACGACTAAAAATACCGTAATCAAAGTCGTGAATATATATCGTAAGAAAGACAAAAAGACCATTATAAATTTTAAAAAATTTAGTGTAATAAGTACTAAAAAAATCCATTATGAATTGTCAAAAAAATCTAGTGTAAGAATTATTAAAATGATCGTCATCAAAGTTAAAAAAATCTAGTGGAGGAAGGATTAAAAAGACAGTTATCCAAGTCAAAAAAATCTGGTGAAAGAAAGACTAAAAAGACTATTATGAATGTCAAAAAATCTAGTGTAATAATTACTAAAAAGTCCGTTATCATAGTCGAC
>NW_013779789.1:0-1018 GCF_000517525.1 Limulus polyphemus
ATCTCATTTATCAGTCATCTCAACATTTTATCATCTCATTATTTATCAGTCATATCAACATTTTATCATCCCACTATTTAACACTCATCTCAACATTTTATATTCTCATTATTGATATGTCATCTCAACATTTTATCATGTCATTATTGATCAGTAATCTCAATATTTTATCATCCCATTATTTATTAGTCATCTTAACATTTTATCATCCTATTATTTATCAGTCATCTCAACATTTTATCATCCCAATATATATTAGTCAGGTCAACATTTTATTATACCGTTATTTATTAGTCATCTCATCATTTTATCATACCGTAATTTTTCAGTCATCTCAACATTTCATCATTTCATTATTTTTCAGTGATCTCAACATTTTATTTATTAGTCATGTCAACATTTTATCATCCCATTATTTAACAGTCATCTCAACATTTTATCACCCCATTATTTATCAGTCATCTCAACATTTTATCATCTCATTATTTATCAGTCATCTCAACATTTTATCATTTCATTATTTAACAGTCATCTCAACAATTTATCAACTCATTATTTCTTCCTCATCTAAACATTTTATCATCTCATTATTTGTCAGTCTTCTAACATTTTATCATCTCATTATTTAACGGTCATCTCAACATTTTATCATCCCATTATTTATTAGTGTTCTCAACATTTTATCATCCCATTATTTAAAAGTCATCTCAACATTTTATCATCCCATTATTTATTAGTCATATCAACATTTTATCATCCCATTATTTAACAGTTATCTCATCATTTTATCATCTTATGATCTATCAGTCATCTCAACATTTTATTATCCCCTTATTTATCAGTCATCTCAACATTTTATCATCCCATTATTTAACACTCATCTCAACATTTTATCATATCATTAATTAAAAGTCATTTCAACATTTTATCATCTCATTTATCAGTCATCTCAACATTTTATCATCTCATTATTTATCAGTCATCTCAACATTTTATCATCCCACTATTTAACACTCAT
>NW_013779790.1:0-418 GCF_000517525.1 Limulus polyphemus
ACTGTGTACTTTCAATAAGAAGACACAAGATTTAACAATACTGTGTTCTGTCAATAAGAAGACACAAGATTTAACAATACTGTGTACTATCAATTAATAGACACACGATTTAGCAATACTGTGTACTATCAATAAAAAGACACAAGATTTAACGATACTATGTGCTGTCAATAAGAAGACACAAGATTTAACGATACTGTGTACTATCAATAAGAAGACACAAGATTTAACGATACTGTGTACTGTCAGTAGGAAAACACAAGATTAAAGAATAATGTGTACTGTCAATAAAAAAGCACAATATTCAACGATAATGTGTACTGTCAGTAAGAAAACACAAGATTTAACAATAATGTGTCCTGTCAATAAGAAGACACAAGATTTAACGATACTGTGTACTGTCAATAAGAAAACACAA
>NW_013779791.1:0-896 GCF_000517525.1 Limulus polyphemus
TTTTACGTCTGTAAAAATACCTGTTTTTGTTATTCATGAAAAACGTAATTAACTCGGAACCACATGTTGATTTACTAACGGGTTTAATCAGTAAAAAACGTGCATTTATATTGAAGAACTTTAGCACAAAAAATTGTTTTATTTGTATTACGGTTTATAAGATAATATCTTCAGGACACATGAAACGAAAATGTGAGCTTGTTCACTAGAGTTGTTACAACTAGAGTTGTTTAACACTTTGGGCCATGAATACATTAAAAGAGTGACAATGAAAACAAGTAGCCAACGAGTCTATCGGTTCAATAATAGGGACATCTATGCACAGATAGCCCTTGTGTAGCTTTATGATTATTTCCGAACAAATAAATAAGGTGATGTTAAAAACAAAACCCGTCAAAGTTCTTTTCCAACAGGAATAACACCTGGAGAGAATTCGTTACAACACACAGTTGTGTGTTTCTGGTGCGAGGCACGGACTTTCTATTAATGAGTTAGATCTGTTGGAGGTTAAGATCTTGTGCGCGAAAGGAAGTTATGAATTATTGGAATTTGGTGAAAGTTGTAACGGATTTATTTTAGTATCGACGTTTGTTTAGATTAAATTTATATTTAGAAACATACATAGCTTATATTGTTAAATATGCATTGCAAACCTCGCCTATTCTCCGAAGTTGTAGAAGATTTTCAAGAGCAAGAATCAACAATATGTGTGTACGTAAACGATAGTTTTTGCGTCAGTATTGTTACGTAAAGCTGAAAATTCGAGAAAGCCTCCACACGCCTATAAATATAACTAACACGACGTGCCAGAAACGAGTATCTATTGTTAGTTTCCTATAGTCAGTGTGCTATGAACTTTGAAAGCTATAACTGTGATTGTTATAACGCTTATCAAT
>NW_013779792.1:0-692 GCF_000517525.1 Limulus polyphemus
CATTTTAATGTCTTAGTTCAAGGAAACATACAGTAGTATATGTGACCCAACTGAAACATTTTAATGTACTAGTTCAAGGAAACATACAGTAGTATTCCTAGTTGAATGAAATATACAGAAATATATATGACCCAACTGAAACATCTTAATGGCCTAGTTCAAAAAAACATACACAAATATATATGACCCAACCGAAACATCTTAATGTCGTAGTTTATGGAAACATACAATAGTATATGTGACCCAACTGAAACATTTTAATATCCTAGTTCAAGGAGACATACAGTAGTATATGTGACTCAACTGAAACATCTTAATGTCCTAGTTCAAGGAAACATACAGCAGTATATGGTACCCAACTGAAACATCTTAATGTCCTAGTTCAAGTAAACATACATTAGTATATGTGACCCAACTGAAACATCTTAATGTCCTAGTTCAATGAAACATACAGTAGTATATGTGATTCAACTGAAACATCTTAATGTCCTAGTTGAAGTAAATATACAGAAATATATATGACCTAACTGAAACATCTTAATGTCCTAGTTCATGGAAATATACAGTAGTATATGTGACTCAACTGAAACATTTTAATATTCTAGTTCAAGGAAACATACAGAAGTATGTGTGACTCAACTGAAAAATCTTAATGTCTTAGTTCAAGGAAACATACAGTACTATATGTGACT
>NW_013779793.1:0-689 GCF_000517525.1 Limulus polyphemus
TTTCTTCTTGTTTCTTTTCTCATTCTCCTTGTTTCTTTTCTTTTTCCTCTAACAACTGCTGTAATCTATCTTCTTGTTTCATTTCTCGTTCTTCTTGTTTCTTTTCTTTTTCCTCTAACAACTGCCGTAATTTCTCTTCTTGTTTAATTTCTTGTTCTTCTTGTTTCTTTTCTTTTTCCTCTAACAACTGTTGTAATTTCTCTTCTCGTTCTTCTTGTTTCTTTTCTTGTTTTTGTATTGCTGCCATCAAGTCTGCTAAGCTGTAGTTTGATTTTCCGCCTCTCGTTTCCATTTTTTTCTCTTTTTTTTTTCTATCCCACTCTCTGACACCAATTTGTTACGTCTCCTTTTGTTAATTGATTTTCCGTAACTTCGTTCCGACGAAACTTAAGCGACACAAGTCCTTTACCTAATAAAATGGTTTATTCTTTCCGAATATAACTTTACCGATACACTCAACTTCAACAATCGCGCTAAACAAACGCTGTAACGTCTCTCATGCTCTCTGACTGCAGTTCAATTACTCACTGTCTATACACACATTACCTTATTCTCGCGTCACGTTGTCCCTTCTTATATATACCCACCTACCCTATCTAGTAAATACCAGAGCATTCATGAAAAAACAGATAGTTCTAGAAAATAGAGGGCGCCACACCAGTCACGTGACCTCGATGACGCAACAATAT
>NW_013779794.1:0-693 GCF_000517525.1 Limulus polyphemus
CTGTAAAACACTGACCGTTTTCTACTAAACACTGTAAAAAACTTAACCGTTTTCTACTAAACACAGTAAAACACTGACTCTTTTATACTAAACACTGTAAAACATATACTTCTTTCCACTAAACATTGCAAAATACTTACTACTAAACAGTATAAAACTGTTCCTATTTTCCTAAATACTGTAGTATTTTATCATGACCACATGATGATTGTTATTTTTTAATATATATATATATTTGCAATATTATTGTAATTTATACTTTTTAGAATGTGGCCTCCCTCCGCTGCTTCCAAAACAGAAAATTGTGGGTGGTAAGAATGCAGCTTTTGGCGCGTGGCCTTGGCAGGTAAGGAAGATTTTATTTTTATTATCTTTATTGTCAATATAAAAAAAAAGTTTCAATCCACAGCACAAGTAACAAACAGTCATCTTTGTTTTCACGTCGAATAATCTGATGTATGAGACTCTCTTGAGTTAGTTATCGTAGAAAATTGTTTTGAACTGAGGCACATTAAGCCTTATTTTTATACCTTTCTCGACCTACTGCATCATATTAAATTATTTCATGCTCTTGTTTGTTACTCCACACAGTGTAAATAACTGACCAAAAAAAAGTATGTGACTCATAGATTACTATGTTTCCAGTAAACAACAAAACATAGACTCACAAGCATTGTGGTGTATGTATAATTT
>NW_013779795.1:0-252 GCF_000517525.1 Limulus polyphemus
TTTACAATAGTAACAATTTAGCTTTCCCTCTAAGCTAATTGAGTATCAGTGTTACAATAGTAATAATTTAGCTTTCACTCTAAACTAATTTAAGTACTCGTATCACAATGGTAACAATTTAGCTTTTCCTTAAAAATACTTCAGTATTAGTGTTACAATAGTAACAATTTAGCTTTTCCTCTAAAATATTTCAGTACTAGTTTTACAATAGTAACAATTTAGCTTTCCCTCTAAAATACTTCAGTACTAGTG
>NW_013779796.1:0-964 GCF_000517525.1 Limulus polyphemus
TTCTAGTGATCATTCAGTTCCATTTATACCCACATTACTATATACTAGTGATCATTCAGTTCCATTTGTACCCATGTTATTATATCCTAGTGATCATTCAGTTCCATTTGTACCCATGTTATTATATCCTAGTGATCATTCAGTTCCATTTGTACCCTATGTTACTATATCCTAGTGATCATTCAGTTCCATTTGTACCCATGTTACTATATCCTAGTGATCATTCAGTTCCATTTGTACCTACGTTACTATATCCTAGTGATCATTCAGTTCCATTTGTACCTACGTTACTATATCCTAGTGATCATTCAGTTTCATTTGTACCCATGTTACTGTATCCTAGTGATCATTCAGTTCCACTTGTACCCACGTTACTATATCCTAGTGATCATTCAGTTCCATTTGTACCTACGTTACTATATCCTAGTGATCATCTGGTTCCATTTGTACCCACGTTACTATATCCTAGTGATCATTCAGTTCCATTTGTACCCACGTTACTATATCCTAGTGATCATTCAGTTCCATTTGTACCCACATTACTCTATCCTAGTGATCATTCAGTTCCATTTGTACCCACATTACTCTATCCTAGTGATCATTCAGTTCCATTTATACCCACATTACTATTTCCTAGTGATCATTCAGTTCCATTTGTACCCACATTACTATTTCCTAGTGATCATTCATTTCTTTCTTGTGAACCAATATTTCAAAGAGGTAGGGTGTGTCTTTAGTCTGCTTGAAATTTCATATTTTTTTATACTAAAATACATCTTAGTTACTAAGCCTGATAAATTATAGTGGAATTCTAGGGCATTAATGTAGTAATTTATGATTTTTTTTTCACTTATTAAAATGTATATATAAAACTTTAAAAAAATTATTATGTTTCATATCCTCCATGTGCAAAATTTTTAAAGGCTTAGCAAACTACGTCAAGCAGCAACTGAGTACAAAGGTC
>NW_013779797.1:0-1703 GCF_000517525.1 Limulus polyphemus
GTTAACTACTTATTTACATTGTTAGTTTTTACCTTTGTTAACTACTTATTTACATTGTTAGGTTTTACCTTTGTTAACTACTTATTTACATTGTTAGTTTTTACTTTTGTTAACTACTTATTTACATTGTTAGGTTTTACCTTTGCTAACTACTTATTTACATTGTTAGGTTTTACCTTTGCTAACTACTTATTTACATTGTTAGGTTTTACCTTTGCTAACTACTTATTTACATTGTTAGGTTTTACCTTTACTAACTACTTATTTACATTGTTAGGTTTTACCTTTGCTAACTACTTATTTACATTGTTAGTTTTTACCTTTGTTAACTACTTATTTACATTGTTAGTTTTTACCTTTGTTAACTACTTATTTACATTGTTAGGTTTTACCTTTACAGATTATTTGTATTGTTTCAGTTATCATGAACGGTCACTAGCAGGTTTATTTTTGTAGTAAAAATTCAGTATTAAATTAATAGGACAAGATAATATTGATCTTTTGTAGAATAAATCTATTTACCATTTCTGTCATCATTTAGATGGATTACCTAATAACTTATCTATTGTATACTGTATTTATTGATTTGTTATCTTTCTCTACACTTGTACAATAATTGTATCTGCATTCCTGATAGGTTACAGATATGATGCTGCAAGACAACCTGTACGTTGATTGGGCTAAACCTGCCAGGACGTTCTGGAAGTCTCATGGCCGAGTTCGTATAGTTGTCTTTTGGGCAGGGTCAACAATTATGACAACGTTGGTAGTAACGTTAATAGCCAGTGATTGGATCACGTGGGATCGGCTGAACAGGGACTTCGTGGCGACCACCGAACTGTCACGTGCTTTCTTAGCTTCTTTTATATTGGTCATGGATCTTCTGATAGTGATTCAGGTATTATCAGGAAACTACAAACTGACATCTGTATAATTATCAGGAAATTACAAACTGACATCTGTATAATTATCAGGAAATTACAAACTGACATCTGTATAATTATCAGGAAACTACAAATTAACATCTGTATAATTATCGGGAAACTACAAATTGACATCTGTATAATTATCAGGAAACTACAAACTGACATCTGTATAATTATCAGGAAACTACAAATTAACATCTGTATAATTATCAGGAAATTACAAACTGACATCTGTATAATTATCAGGAAACTACAAATTGACTTCTGTATAATTATCAGGAAACTACAAATTGACTTCTGTATAATTATCAGGAAACTACAAACTGACATCTGTATAACTGCAATGCAGTATTCTTCCCTGATAACATTTTGAGTTTCGTTCTGCCCTTATTTCTGTAGGAAAATATAATTATGATTATATCTTAACAGAATGCTAATATTTATAATATTCTACAAACTAAATGTTTTTCTATATTTTCCTTTATTTTTTATTTCTTGAAATTAGAAAAATTGTTCAAGTTACAGCGGCTTAAAGGGAGTTTAGAATAACTGTAAGAATGCAGATTTTAGTCTAACTTTATAAACGCAGGGTTTAAGACCATATCAAACAACAGTTAAACAAAATCTACATTCTTACAGTTAAACTGTTTGATATGGTCTTAAACCCTGCGTTTATAAAGTTAGACTAAAATCTACATTCTTTGCGTTTATAAAGTTAGACTGGGGTTTAAGACCATATCAAACAGTTTAACTGTAAGAATGTAGATTTTAGTCTAA
>NW_013779798.1:0-692 GCF_000517525.1 Limulus polyphemus
ACTGGTACAAAACGCAAAACCTTCCATAACTCCATTAAAACGAATAGTAGAAACGTGAAACTCTTCATGTAACTGCGCAACGATAAAATGTACCTAAATACCAAATTTTGTTAAGAACAATCAATTCAGGACCCTCTGGTAACAAGAAATCGAGAAACAATCGGTAACAGAAAGCTTCAGTGCAGTACACATACGATTTCAAGAAGCCATAAAAAGAGTAACATAAAACGACCACAAAAATCGTAAAACTAAAACTAATAATCTAGAATTTTGTAAGTAAACGCGCAAAATTGCGGCGAACCTTAATAAAAAAATTCAAAAAGATTAATCTAAAAGAGACTAAGTACTGGTACAAAAAGCAAAACCTTCAATAACTCAATTAAAACGCATCGTAGGAAGGTGAAACTTCGCATGATACTGTGGAACGAACTAGTGAATATACGTAGCAAAAGGTTAAGATCCATCAATTTAGAACCCTCTGATAGCAAGAAATCTATAACAGAGAAAATTGAAAAAGCTTCACTGCAGTACACATACTCTTTCACAAAGCCAATAAAGTAGTAACAAAATGGACCATAAAAGTCGCAAGAATGATAACATGAAGCTAGAGTTTTGCATGTAAATACGCAAGTACGCAACGAACGTTCATAAAAAAATTCGAGAAGATTAGTCCAAATGGAACGAAGTACTTG
>NW_013779799.1:0-1250 GCF_000517525.1 Limulus polyphemus
CATTAAAAAATATATATATTGTAAAACCAAAATCAAAAAAGATAAACCACTTAGATACGATGGAGAGTAACTACGTACAAAGGATTGAACACTTTAACCACATATATTCATGCTGTATCTGAATAATAAAATTCATTTAATAAAAAACTGTTACATAGGCACCCTAATTTCAACCTGTAATTAAATCTTTACTTTTCCAATAAGTTATTATTTTTAGAGCATTTTATCTACCAATTTCGAAAAACACATATGCAACATCCTTTCAGTACCGGTATAAAGAAAACCTAACCTGTTATTATTTCATACCGTACCAACTTGATTGACGTCGAACTAACATGCGTTATCTTGAATCTTTGCAACTAATGGTGTCTATGACAGGTACAAACAACGTTTACTTAACCCGATTGAAACACTGCACACACAAACACAAGTGTACACACACACACTATTCATGAACAGGATATTGACATAAAGTACACACAAGCTAATAAGGGGAAGTCGTAATAATAAAACAAACTGAAATATTTTAATAAAACGGTTTTTAATTGAAATTCAAGTTAACCCGATGACTACCGGTACTAACTTTCTTAGTAGGCAATGCAAGTGTGCATTTGTGAATTGAAAAAATGATAGAGAACTTATCTTTTAATGGATTTTATTTTTATAAATAGTAGCATAACATTCAATTATTTGTACAAAATTGTATTCTTTAATGAAGTTTAAAGAGAAATTTAATGAAAAAATTCCTAAAATACGTTTTAGACTGTGAATAAGCGCTCTCTAAGAAGAAATGTTTTTTTCAAAATTTTTTTAAAGATATTTCCTTTCACTTCAGCACCGGTCCTGCCATCTATGATTGGTATCTAAACCTTTTTCTAGTCTGTTTTCTTTATAAAAATGCACCTGGGCGTGTTAAACCTCAGTTGTAAAACTTTTAGGCAGTCCTAGTCGAAACTATCAATTTCAGTACCAATTATTCCAATTGCTGTATTTCCCACTTGACAAATCATAGGATGATAAGGAAAGCACGTGATGAAACGTTGTTTTTTGAATTTTACAATAAATACAACCTCTACATAAAATGGCAGTTACTATAATAAGAACCACCCACATTCATAGGTACTGGCCAAAGGGCTTTTCTATAAGCGTTAGAAAAGTTGCTTCCCGAAAAAACTGCATGGGATGTACGTGACTTTTATTATTTTTATATAGTAGCTCAAGTCATGCTGCATGGTATATCTATTTATATT
>NW_013779800.1:0-692 GCF_000517525.1 Limulus polyphemus
TGCCACAACAGGAAAGGCTACTAATCAGAAAGGTTGTTGGAACTGTGGAGAGCAAGGACATATGAGGAGCCAGTGTAAAAAGAATACCGCCAATAAGTCAGCGTCAAGGAGACTAGTAGTGATTGGTGCTGAGGGATGCACAGCAACCCCCATCGTGAATGTCACAACAGGTAAGTGTAAAATGCCAAGCACACATAGTGTATATGTGACAGGAAAGCTGGATGGCCAAAGGTGCAACTTTGTCATAGATTCTGTGTCTCAGCAAACCCTTTTGAGTATCAAGATGCTGGATCATAAAGGAGTACCAGAAGCTGTACAAAAGTTCCGTGGTGTGACAGGACATTATGCAAGGTTGTGGGGACCAGTATGGGTAACTATTGAGCTCATAGGCATGAAGGACAGACACGAAGTATACTTGGCTGACACTGAAGACCAATGCATATTAGGATTGGATTACCTACTACCGAGGAAGTTTGTAATTAATTTTGATAAAATTACGTTTGGGAACAACAAAGGCCAAATTTCAGTAACTGTTAACTAGGTGTCATCAAGCTGAAGTCAAAGTGACTGAAGGAGTTGATAATGGTGAAATGGAACCAGGTATAGATATTAAATCAGAGCAGGAGAAAGATTTGAAGCCAATAATTGATTTTCTAAAAGCAAGTGTTTTGCGCCCTGCTTAGGAGAAGGTG
>NW_013779801.1:0-690 GCF_000517525.1 Limulus polyphemus
GTCTGTTTACTTGTGACCACTCAGTGTATATATTCGGAACAATTAAGCGTATGTACAACAAAGTCTTCACACTATAGAGATCATGGCATATCATAAAACTAATATATATATATATATATAGTTCTCTTCTTGTTGTCAAAGTTTACTTAGGCCTATTCAATTTCTTTAGAATTTCAGTTGACAAGCCGAACTATCTCCTCTATTACTATTGCACTAGTATTCTGTTTGATTCACTTACAACTGTGACGCGACTACCGCAGTCGTATACTACTCTTCCGGTAATCATTTGGCCTTCATTCTTCAAACTATCCTCTGTTCCTTTTGTCAAAATGCACTCAGGCTGATTCAGTTACTTTAGAACCACGTTTTGGTGGAATAAATTATTATTTTTATCTTCTTTTCTACTGTTAGTCTAACTCTAACATATTAAATTTAGGGCTATGTTAATCGTGAGGCCTATCACTTCTACGACAGTTAACTTCACGTCGAACTTTTCCTTGTCTGTAACTTTACTCTCATCTGCTATTGTCTGTCTGCTGTTTCCGCTCCTCTCACAATATTTATATTTCTATCACTTAATCGTTTGCCCGCCTTCTAGAAATCTCTATATTCTCTACGTCAGTGTAATGCACGCGACATTCGATAGTCTCAACATCAATGAATTATAAACACAACTTCCTACAGTCGTCT
>NW_013779802.1:0-724 GCF_000517525.1 Limulus polyphemus
AAATCTTATGGCTTTTATTGATAGTACACAGTATCGTTAAATCTTGTGTCTTCTTATTGACAGTACACAGTATTGTTAAATCTTGTGTCTTCTTATTGACAGTACACAGTATTGTTAAATCTTGTCTTCTTTTTGATAGTACATAGTATTGTTAAATCTTGTGTCTTCTTATTGACAGTACACAGTATTGTTAAATCTTGTTTCTTCTTATTGACAGTACACAGTATTGTTAAATCTTGTGTATTCTTATTGACAGTACACAGTATTGTTAAATCTTGTGTCTTCTTATTGACAGTAAACAGTATTGTTAAATATTTTGTCTTCTTATTGACAGTACACAGTTTCGTTAAATCTTGTGGCCTGTTATTGATAGTACACAGTATCGTTAAATCTTATGGCTTGTTATTGATAGTACACAGTATCGTTAAATCTTGTTTCTTCTTATTGACAGTACACAGTATTGTTAAATCTTTTGTCTTCTTATTGACAGTACACAGTATTGTTAAATTTTGTGGCCTGTTATTGATAGTACACAGTATCGTTAAATCTTATGGCTTGTTATTGATAGTACACAGTATCGTTAAATCTTGTGTCTTCTTATTGACAGTACACAGTATTGTTAAATCTTGTGTCTTCTTATTGACAGTACACAGCATTGTTAAAACGTGTGTCTTTTTATTGACAGTACACAGTTATTGTTAAATCTTGTGTCTTCTTATTGACA
>NW_013779803.1:0-692 GCF_000517525.1 Limulus polyphemus
GGGTTTGTTCCTGATTTCTTCTAACTGCATCTAAGCTAGTAATTGTATGTGATTCTGTATTTCTGGTGTTTTCCTCGTTTCTTCTCAAGAGATCTTTGTGACCAGTTCGATTTACTTCTTTATTTCGGTTTGTTCTTGGTTTCTTCTAACTGTAGCTAAGTGAGTAATTTGATGTGCTTCTGTATTTCGGGTTTGTTCCTCGTTTCTTCACACTGTATCTTGGTGAACAGTTTGATGGACTTCTGTATTTCGGGTTTGTTCCTGATTTCTTTTAACTTTATCTTTGTTAACAGTTTTTTGTTATTCTGTATTACCGGATTGTTCCTTGTTTCTTCTCAATGGATCTTGGTGAACAGTTTGATGTTCTACTGTATTTCGGATTTATTCCTAGTTTCTTCTAAGTGCATCTAAGCGACTAATTATATGTACTTCTGTATTTAGGGTTTGTTCCTGGTTTCTTCTAACTGCATCTAGGCTAACAGTTTGATGTACTTCTGTATTTCGTGTTTGTTTTTGTTTCTTCTCACTGGATCTTGGTGAACAGTTTGATGTATTTCTGTATTTCTGGTTTGTTCCTGGTTTCTTCTCACTGGATCTTGGTGAACAGTTTGATGTATTTCTGTATTTCGGGTTTGTTCTTTGTATCTTCTAACTGCATCTTGGTGAACAGTTTGATGTACTTCTGTATTTCG
>NW_013779804.1:0-774 GCF_000517525.1 Limulus polyphemus
GAAGATCTGTAATTGGCTCATAATATTTCAGCCACATCTCGTAAACCAATCACCATTTTCCTTACAAAAAAAAGGCTGAAGAAATTGGAATCCTTACCCCTAGTCCATAAGATTGGCCTTACTAATTGCAAAAGGTGTTGTTACGATTAAAAAATAACGGTGTTGGGGAACACTGGGCACAGCTGACGATGAAAAAAGTACTTCCACGGGCAATACAAGGCCTGAAACATTGTTCTTATAAAATGATACATTAAATCTTGACATAGCTTCATTTTCTAAGATTTTCTTTCGTGATGTAGAATCTACAGTTCGTCCAAACAGATATGCATGGATTTTATGAGGTGTTGTCCGAGAAGGTTCTCTACAGAGGTATGGCTATTCCCCATCCTTACAACACACATTAAGAAAGTTAAAAAATAATTTACAAAAACCATATTTTGCTAATGATTGTGTCTTTAGTTTGTTTTTGTCGCAAGTTCACAGTTTTGAAACTACACATTGTATTAAGAACGCAATCTTAGACATAATTCATTTCTTTTCTTATAACATTTCACTATTTTAATAAATTAGTGATTTAATTAGGACTAGTTCCAAAATAATAGCCATTAGGCATATTAGACTTAGCTAATAGTCACAAATTCATAATAATTTTGGAGTCTGATATATATTAATAAAACGTTCCTATTTGACACAAAAACTGAATCAGAACACCCTGTACAAAGTTAACAACATTAACACCGACCTATTAGTACAAACATAACGTGGCAACATACC
>NW_013779805.1:0-1060 GCF_000517525.1 Limulus polyphemus
ATGCTCCGCCCTTTCCAGTCGAGGGTTCGTTATAATGTGACGGTGAATCCCCAAATTCGTTGGCAAAAGATTAGCCCAAGGATTGGCAATGGGTAGTGATGACTAGCTACCTTCCCTCTCGTGTTTCACTACTAAATTAGGGACGGCTAGCGCTGATAGCTCTCGTGTAGCTTTGCGCGAAATTCAAAATAAACCCAACCAATTTCTATCAGGTTTTATGTTTGTTTGAAGTTAAGCACAAAACTACACAATGAACTATCTGTGCTTTTGCTACAAACCGGGTTTCGACACCCGTAGAGGGCCAGCGGTATGTCTTTGGATTTACAGCCGGTAGCAAGGGCTTCTATAAGGAATTGATTCATACCAAATTTCAACATAACAAGTTTCTCTTTGTTACTATATCAATAACACATGGAAAACTTATACTTTCTTTCTTCGCTTCTTTCGGGTTATTTGGTTGCTCTCACAAAAATTCGCGAAATTCAAAACCAAATCAAACCTAATAACCCGAGCGAAGAATACACACATTCAATTTGTCATTTATAATATATCAACCTAATAATCCGAGTGAAACCGGATACTTTCACTACTACAACAAACAAACTTATAAATGTGGTCATTTGAGTAACTTTCATTATCGGGTGACATATTCAAATCAGTAGTTCTGTTCGTTAAAAGTTCTACTTTACGATCAGAGTAAGAGCGTAACACAATCTAAATCATACTGAAATATTTGTAGGGCCTCAATTGAACAATTCTTTGGTAAAAAATTCAAGATTTAAAAACAAAACTTAGTGTGAATAAACGTATACATGACGTCTGCTCACTTGAGATGAAAAAAACATCTATCGACTGTATACAGTACTGAACTAACGAAGAACACAGTATTTCTAATTTCAACAGGAAAACCCGACTCCTATTACATCTGTGAACACATTTCTGAATTTATAGACTAATAGAAATACACAACTTGGTGGGCACAATGACGCATGCGCTGCACAGCTTACCCTCTCGTTGACCATGGCAAGTCATCTCAAACTGCACAAAGCCACGTCCTTTT
>NW_013779806.1:0-1150 GCF_000517525.1 Limulus polyphemus
AACATTTAAACTTATGATACAATAGTGGAACATTTTAATTTATGATACAATTGTAGAACATTTAAACTTATGATACAATAGTAGAACATTTAAACTTGTGATACAATAGTGGAACATTTAAACTTATGATATAATAGTGGAACATTTAAACCTATGATACAATAGTGGAACATTTAAACTTATGATACAATAGTGGAACATTTAAACTTATGATACGATAGTGGAACATTTTAATTTATGATACAATAGTGGAACATTTAAACTAATGATACAATAGTGGAACATTTTAATTTATGATACAATACTGGAACATTTAAACTTATGATACAATAGTGGAACATTTTAATTTATGATACAATACTGGAACATTTAAACTTATGATACAATACTGGAACATTTAAACTTATGATACAATAGTGGAACATTTAAACTTGTGATACAATAGTGGAACATTTTAATTTATGATACAATAGTGGAACATTTTAATTTATGATACAATATATCTATAGTGAAGAAGATTTAACGGTAAGAAATCTATGTGTCATCCCTTCGTAGAATTTATAGAGTTATTGATCAATTACAACAGTTAACAACAGGGGTCACTTGTGAGGGATGGGTGATTTATATGTTCCAGATCTCCACCTTAAGATTGGAACAGAATTTATCACTGACTGCCCCTCCCCTCTTTCCCGAATGGTACATTGAAAGATTTCTGTAATTCCGACGTTAAATCTTCGAACTTATAAAATGAAGAAATATTGCAATATTCCGAGACGAATGGACACGCTAATCTCGCACCACTGCTCCTGTCATCTTTTTTATCATAAATACTGCTATAATTACCCGTATTTTTTTAAATCAATATCAACATTTACCAAACCTTCTTTTAAAGTCAAGAAAAATTAAATTATACCAAATATAAAATTTTAAGATTGAAATCTATGGTTGCTAGGAGTCGCTTGTTGAACCAGTATCGAAAAATAAATGCATTTTTGTGTTTCATTGATAAACTAAGTATATAATTACTGCTTAAACGTAACTAATTCATACATATTGTGACCCCCAGTGGCACAGCGGTATGTCTGCGGACTTTCAACGCTAGAACCCGGGTTTCGATACCTGTGGTGGGCAGAGCACAGATAGCCCATTG
>NW_013779807.1:0-692 GCF_000517525.1 Limulus polyphemus
GAACCAGCAACTAAACTGTGGAGATTTATGGTACGTTTTAGGTGTGAAGGGGAAATGGGAGTACCCCGAGAAAAACTCGTTTTTCACTGATTGGGCGACGAAAAATGTACATGACCATTAGCATAGTTGAACTTTTCATTAATAGAAAAACTATTATTAAAACTGGACTTGTCAAGTCAGAAGCTGTTATATTGAATATAGTTACCTAGGAGACAGATAACTTGGAAAAGTATTAACTCAACTTGTGATGGTAGACGTGTTCTCATGTTGTCAAGGCATCCTCGTCAAATTGCACTCGTAAAGCCTCACTCTGTTAGTATGTTCACATACTTCGTTATTTGCGGGGATGACTTGTACTCTTGGAAACAATACTGGACCCTGTTAGCCAGTGGTCATGGGTTTAATCTTCGGTTCCCGGTTCACTTACATGATTTATAAGCAGGAGGCGGATGGTTTGAATACAGTGAAAGTTTGTTTAATTTAGTTTAATTTTGGTGTTGCAGAACTTATTATATGTTGCAAATTTATAGAGTACAAATACATATATTATGTTTCAATACAGTAGTGTCGTCACAATGTCACGTTTCAATACAGGCGTGTCGTCACAATGTCACGTTTCAATACAGGCGTGTCGTCACAATGTCACGTTTCAATACAGGCGTGTCGTCACAATGTCACGTTTCAATACAGGC
>NW_013779808.1:0-691 GCF_000517525.1 Limulus polyphemus
GATGGGAAGCACCGTGGGAAGCATATAGAGCACAATTTGAGTTACTGGCAGAGATGAATGGATGGACAGAGGAACAGAAAGCTGTATATCTGGCAACGAGCTTGAAGGGACAACCACTGGAAATACAGCAGCCGACAGACACAACTATCAAGCACTGGTAGAGGCTCTGGAACTCAGGTACGGAAACCAGAATCAGTCAGAAGTCTACAGGGCTAGGTTTAGGACGAGAATCCATGCTAAAGGGGAGAACCTGCAAGAGCTGGCACAAGACTTGGAAAGCATGGCACACAAGGCTTACCCAACTGCACCGCCCGATCTCCTCAAGTTGTTGCTGAGGGATCAGTTCGTAGATGCCTTGGACAGTCCACAACTTAAGATACAAGTGAAACAAGCACACCCTTCTACCATGCAGGATGCAATGGCCAGAGCTCTCGAATTTGAATCTTACATTAAGTCCAGCACAAAGGTACTGAGGTTGGTACAGTCATCTGGATTCAAGGCCAGAAAAGGTCAGCTTTCAGAGAAGTTTGAGGGACTTTGCTGGCACTGTAATAAACCTGGGCACAAGAGAGCTCAATGCTGGCAACTTCAGCACAGGGGAGATGATACAGCAGTACAGGCTGTTACCAAGAAAGGCTGTTGGAACTGTGGGGAGCAAGGACATCTGAGGAGCCAGTGTAAGAAAAATACT
>NW_013779809.1:0-713 GCF_000517525.1 Limulus polyphemus
AGGACGAACACTGACTGAAGACTAGAATATCGCGGTCAGGAGGTTTCAAACACATAAATTACATGCATTCCAGTAACTGATGGCACAATTTTATTTTATTTTTTCTCCTCCTCCGACCCCTAGCTTCATAGGAAAAGGTTCGTAAAAATAACAATAAATAACCTTGGCTTCACCATACAATTTATTGTACAAAGAGAAAAACAAAAAATTAACCAATCCCCTGAGGTTTGAAGATTATGTCATGTTTTCTCTAACTGTCATGTTTCTATTTACAGCCAGGGCACAGAACAGATAGATTATTCAACGTCTGTCCTGTAAAAGTGGGTTTTCTCCGGTTACTCCGGTTTCCCCCCACAACAAAATTCACTCGGGCATTGGACCCTTCGGTCCCATTCACCCTGGAAAGGGCCTTCTACCTCGCTGGCTTTCTTTCTTTCAAAATGATTCATGAACATATCAATTATATTTGATATTTAAAGAATTATAATACCAATTGGCACCTTAACCATGAACTAATTAAAAACTAAGTAGAGCACGTTGGAGCTGGATCTTACGGTCATATGCTTTGGTCTCTTCACAACATCAACTGACAACTCCAATCAACATGAAGAAGAAGAAAGCCTTTCAACGCTAAGATCTTCGTGTTTTCTTCGACCTCTTTCACGACAAGACAACTATGTTAGAAATAATCCTCTCAGTGAAAATCTAATAAT
>NW_013779810.1:0-692 GCF_000517525.1 Limulus polyphemus
GAATTGCAGTTTTGTTGATGGAATCAAACAGGTGTATACAGACATGTGCATTTAAATGATCGAAAACAAATCCAGTGTGTGTAATCACGCACTTGGACAATGTGACCTAAGTATTACATTATAGCTGGTTGAAGTTTAGAGTTATTATATGGCACACAAAATTTGTTAAGAGCAAAGTAAATATGAACCAATGGATTGTGGAGGTAACGCTTGAAAAGAAAAGAAGGATCAATATGACTGTAACTGTACACACGTGCCTCCATTGATGATAAGTCAGTTAGTCAAGTCCTCACTCGAAACATTTCCCTCATACACATGAATTAGTTAAAATGGGGGAGAAATCATATTTGTTTGAACAATTATGACGGAATTCTTCTCTTCATTTCGAGCACTAACCGTTGTAGAAATATTTTTGTGTTCGGTAAACACATTTTATGCACTTCTTTGAAACGAAACACATTCAACATTGCAGCTATGGCAACGACATCAGTGATTGTACATGGGTACACGAGAAATAAAAATCCAGTTTGTATTGTTCATTATTGCAAATATTTGTTAGGCAAGAAATATATTTTTACAAGTTAAAGTTGTGTGTTTTACGTAAACATCATTTACATACATGTGGAGGTCATGACATGCTTGTCTCATGTCAAGTCTAGTTTGTCAAATTGGTTCCCCACTACAGTTTGGTG
>NW_013779811.1:0-692 GCF_000517525.1 Limulus polyphemus
AGTTGAAAACCACCTGGCTCCACTTAGGGCATCAAGAGTATCACCAATTCTTGGCAGTGGGTATGAGTCTTTTTCGGTTATACTGTTAAGAGCCCTGAAGTCCACATAGCAACATTGGGTCCCATCCTTCTTCTGGACTAACATGATGGGAGGTGGCCAGGAACTATATAATTTCTCGACTATCCCTTCCTTAATTAGGCCATCCATGACCTTCCCCATCTCTTGTTGCTTTGCCAGAGCTATTCTCCTCGGAGATATCTTTATTGGACGATGATTGTTTATTCTGTGCTTTACAAGGTCTGTGCAGCCGAGGTCATGATCTCCTTTTGAAAAAACGTCTGCATAATTCGCCAAAAATTCCCTAACCCGAAGAGCCTGTGATGATGACAAATGGACTATGCTCTTCTCATAGAGGTCAGTTAAATGTTCTGGGAAAGGATGTTCTTTTCTATTGTTGTATTTCTTGCCTTAACATTGACTAGCTCTACCTCCTGGCACACACCCAACACTGCCCCTTCCTTACATTCTGCTCAAATTTAGAGAAATTAGCCACTGTTGTAGGTACTACTTGATAACCTGCCACAAGTGACCTTCCAATCTTCACGCCTGCTGGGCTGTGTGGGTCTTCCACTGCTTCCACAAGCATTGGGCTACCTTGGGGATGTTCTTTTATTTTACCCCAAATTATCTTC
>NW_013779812.1:0-1087 GCF_000517525.1 Limulus polyphemus
GAACAAATGTTTCGTTATCGTTATAATATATTTTGAAAGTAACCTGAACTTCATTTACTTTACTTTGTGAATATGTGATTTTCACTATTCCTACTTGTTACCTACTATTTCAGGTTGGAGTAAACATTTCAAATAAATAATACCTGCACCGTAGTCTATAATATATACACTGTAATGTCTACTGACAGCTTTCATACGATATGCATGTTGACCATACAACTTAAATGTTTACTCTTTCCATACATGTGTCAGTGTGGCCACAAAATGGAAGAGGTCATAGAAAGGTTACGACCACCCTGACATCATGTGAACACTTCACTTTCTTTCTACAACATGACCCTTTAAGAAAATCCATACGAAGTATTTTGGATACTCCAAGTTAAACAGGGACTTCTATCTTGCTCCAGAACTATATAATATCATTTGCTGTTAGACATAAAAATTCTACTCGAGATTCATTAATAATTTAAACAAAATCTGAAATAAAGAAACAGAAAATAATGATATATAAATATATATATATGAAGGATTTGAGGCATTTTATCGAAACTACAAATGCTTCTAATAAGGAAAAAATTTACTTCTATATTCATGCCATACATATAAGGGTTGCAGAAAGGATCTGCACATTAACAATCGCATAATAGACGCTTGGTACAAAACAAGGTCACATCCATAGAGATGATTTTATTGGATATGTGCTTTAACATGTTTATTAACATGTATCATGTATCAAAATAATTTGGAACGATTTTTTTCCCCTACATCAACCCAAAACCAACACAGCAGGAGATTGTTTAAAAACAATATAAATCATCAAAGCTGCCGATCGTTCACTAAACCGTGACAATGACCCTAGCAACATCAGCCAAATTTGTTTATTCAGTTAGCTTTCGCTCACACACTTGGCCATTCTTGACCTTATCTGTAGCTACAATCCTGTCGCTACGTGACAATATTTCTTAACATTAAACATTTGATTCTTTTGTCTTTATACGTCTATATAAACCCTTCATCCTAAGTTGTACATCCTACCTGAAGAAAAAAGACCAACGTTCAGTCAAAATATGTAGTATGTTCCCCAAAA
>NW_013779813.1:0-692 GCF_000517525.1 Limulus polyphemus
TCTTGCCAGCATGCTTTCAAGACACTGAAAGACAAATTGACCTCAGCTCCACTTTTAAAGCTTCCAGATCCCTCACTGTCGTACATACTGGATTGTAATGCTAGTAATGTCGGAATTGGAGGGGTGTTGTCTCAGAAAGTGGGCGAAAACGAACATGTGGTGGCCTACTTCCGTAGGGTTTTGAGTAGACCAGAGAGGAACTACTGTGTAATACGGAGGGAACTCCTTGCTATAGCAAAGAGTCTGACATATTTCCATCCTTACCTCTATGGTGCAAGGTTTACTATCAGGATAGACCATGCTGCATTACGCTGGTTAAAATCATTAAAAGAACCCAGAGGGACAACTGCCACATTGGATTGGAAAGATAGACCAGTATAATTATGATACTGAATACAGAGAAGGAAAATCTCATGGAAATGCCGATGGACTATGCTGCAAAAGAGAGGTTGAGCTAACCAGGTGTCGTCAAGCTGAAGTCAAAGTGACTGAAGGAGTTAATGATGGTGAAATGGAACCAAGTATAGATATTAAATCAGACCAGGAGAAAGACCAAGATTTGAAGCCAATAATTGATTTTCTACAAGCAAGTGTTTTGCGCCCTGCTTGGGAAAATGTGTCTAGCTTAAGCCCTGTGACAAAGAACTATTGGGCACAATGGGACCAGTTGAAGCTTGAAGATGGTATTCTTC
>NW_013779814.1:0-692 GCF_000517525.1 Limulus polyphemus
AGCAGTGGCAACTAGAACAAGAAAGGAAACAGAAAGAAAGTCTCCAACAGTTGCAGGAAAGTCAGCAGCAACTACAGGAAAGCCAACAACAGTGGCAAAAAGTACAAATGGAAACATTAGTAAATTTCAAAGCGAACTAAATACATTAAAGGATGATTTATTGTCTTTTACACAAGGACGATACATTAACCAACGACCAGACCCCGCAGCTAAACCCTAATGCAGACATCTTTAGTCCTGTTAGAAGTCACATCCCAGATATGAATGCCAGCAATAGGGGTGATCCAGTACGAAGGAAGCCACAGGAATTCGATGGGAAGGCACCGTGGAAAGCATATAGAGCACAATTTCAGCTCCTGGCAGAGACGAATGGATGGACAGAGGAGCAGAAAGCTGTATATCTGGCAAAGAGCTTGAAAGGACAATCACTGGAAATACTTGGACAGTTGTCAGCAGAGGACAGGCACAACTATAGAGCACTGACAGCGGCTCTAGAACTCAGGTATGGAACTCAAAATCAGTCCAAAATTTACAGGGCTAGGTTTAGGACGAGAGTCCGTGCTAAAGGGGAGAGCCTGCAAGAGCTGGCACAGGACTTGGAAAGTATGGCACACAAGGCCTACCAACTGCACCACCCGATCTCCTCAAGTTGTTGCTCAGGGATCAGTTTGTAGATGCCTTGGACAGTCAAG
>NW_013779815.1:0-1811 GCF_000517525.1 Limulus polyphemus
CATATTCTTATGGTTTATAATGAGGTAATAATATAACAAGTCTTAAACAAGTTCATACTATTAGGGTATATAATGTGGAAATACTATAACAAGTCTTAAAACAAGTTCATATTCTTGCGGTTTATGATTAGGTAAGAATATAACAAGTCTTTAAACAAGTTCATATTCTTGGGGTTTATAATGAGGTAATAGTATAACAAGTATTTAAACAAGTTCATATTATGGGGGTTTATAATGAGTTAATAATATAACAAGTCTTTAAACAAGTTCATATTCTTGGTTTATAATGAGGTAATAATATAACAAGATATGAACTTGTTTAAAGCCGCAAGAAACTTGTTATATTATTAACTCATTATAAAGTTTAAAGTATGAACTTTATCGGGGTTTATAATAAGGTAATATTATAACAAGTCTTTAAACAAGTTCATATTCTTATTATAAACCCCGAGGTAATAATATAACAAGTCTTTAAACAAGTTCATATTATTGGGATATATAATGTGGAAATAATATAACAAGTCTTTAAAAAAGTTCATATTCTTAGGATTTATAATGAGTTAATAATATAACAAGTCTTTAAACAAGTTCATATTATCGGGATTTATAATAAGGTAATAATATAACAAATCTTTAAACAAGTTCATATTCTTGCGGTTTATAATTAGGTAATAATATAACAAGTATTTAAGCATTTTCATATTCTTAGGGTTTGTAAGAGGTAATAATATAACAAGTCTTTAAACAAGTTCATATTCTTAGGGTTTGTAATAAATACTTGTTATATTATTACCTAATTATAAACCGCATGAATATGAACTTGTTTAAAGACTTGTTATATTATTACCTTAAACAAGTTCATAATCTTATGGATTGTAATAAGGTTATAATATAACAAGTCTTTAAACAAGTTCATATTCTTAGGGTTTATAATGAGGTAATAATATAACAAGTCTTAAAAAAGTTCATATTCTTAGGGTTTATAATGAGGTAATAATATAACAAGTATTAAACAAGTTCATATTCTAAGGGTTTATAATGAAGTAATAATGTAACAAGTCCTTAAACAAGTTCATATTCTTAGGGTTTATAATGATGTAATAATATAACAAGTCTTTAAACAAGTTCATACTCTAAGGGTTTATAATGAAGTAATAATATAACAAGACTTTAAAAAGGTTCATATTATCGGGGTTTATAATAAGGTAAAAATATAACAAGTTTTTAAACAAGTTCATGTTCTTGGGGTTTATAATAATGTAATAATATAACAAGTCTTTAATCAAGTTCATATTCTCGGGGTTTATATTAAGGTAATAATATAACAAGTATTTAAACAAGTTCATATTCTTATGGTTTAAAATTAGGTAATAATATAACAAGTCTTTTAAACAAGTTCATATTCTTAGGATTTATAATGGAGTAATAATATAAGAAGTCTTTTAAGAAGTTCATATTCTTAGAGTTTATAATGAGTTAATAATATAACAAGTCTTGAAAGAGGTTCATATTGTCGGGGTTGATAATAAGGTAATAATATAACAAGTATTTAAACAAGTTCATATTCTTGCGGTTTATAATTAGTTAATAATTTAACAAATATTTAAACAATTTCATAATCTTAGAGTTTGTAACAAGGTAATAACATTATAAACCCCGACAATATAAACCTATTTCAAGACATGTTGTATTATTACCTTGTTACAAACTCTAAGATTATGAAATTGTTTAAATATTTGTTATATTATTACTTAATTATAAACCGCAAGAATATGAACTTGTTTAAAAAGGTAATAATATAACAAATCTTT
>NW_013779816.1:0-484 GCF_000517525.1 Limulus polyphemus
AAGTTAAAAACTCTTATTGTGAGTAAAAACTATTACTATAAGTTAAAAACTCTTATTGTGAGTAAAAACTATTACTATAAGGAAAAACTCTTATTGTGAGTAAAAACTATTACTATGAGGAAAAACTCTTATTGTGAGTAAAAACTATTACTATAAGTTAAAAACTCTTATTGTAAGTAAAAACTATTACTATAAGTTAAAAACTATTATTGTGAGTAAAAACTATTATTGTGAGTAAAAACAATTACTATAAGTTAAAAACTCTTATTGTGAGTAAAAAGTATTAATATAAGTTAAAAACTCTTATTGTGAGTAAAAACTATTACTATAAGTTAAAAACTCTTATTGTGAGTAAAAACTATTACTATAAGTTAAAAACTCTTATTGTGAGTAAAAACGATTACTATAAGTTAAAAACTCTTATTGTGAGTAAAAACTATTACTATAAGGAAAAACTCTTATTGTGAGTAAAAAGTATTAATAT
>NW_013779817.1:0-691 GCF_000517525.1 Limulus polyphemus
GATGAAGTGGACAACAGAACAAATGACGCTGCTAAAGACGTGCCACCTGAAGAAGCCACCGTCGAAGAAGAAACTCTACTCAGTTTTGAGAAGGGAAACGGTGAAGCTCTTGGTGAAGTTACTACCACTGATGTGACTGTTACCGATGATGGGACATTTACTGATGAAGCGGATGTACCCCACATGAAGCAGAAGCCAATGAGACGGAGACCAGTACGGAAGAAGATACGTCCCGTAAAATTAAGATACTTTGTTGAATTGTAATTTTGTGTTTGTAACTCTGTACATTTTAATTAAGTTATTGTTATTGGTTTATCATATGTGGTTATTGTTCGGGACGAACAATATTAAGGAGGGGCAGTGTTGCGTCAGCGAGTCACATGACTACTGTGACGCAACGTTTCTAGAACTATCATGTAATTTGGCGAATGCTCTAGTATTTGCTAGATAGGGTAGGCTGGTATATAAAAGAGGGGAATGTAATGTGTGTGGGTAGACAGTGAGTAATTGATCTGCAGTCAGAAGTATTATTGAGCACGTTCGTTGTTATAGCGTTTGTTTAGCGCGATTGTTGAAGTTAAGTGTATCGGTAAAGTTGTATTCGGAAAGAATAAACCAGTTTTATTAAGTAAAGAACTTGTGTCGCTAAAGTTTCGTCGGAACGAAGTTACGGATAAATCAATTAACAAAC
>NW_013779818.1:0-690 GCF_000517525.1 Limulus polyphemus
TTTTTGTATTGCTGCCATCAAGTCTGCTAAGCTGTAGTTTGATTTTCTGCCTCTCGTTTCCATTTTTCTTCTCTTTTTTTTTCTATCCCACTCTCTGACACCAATTTGTTACGTCTCCGTTTGTTAATTGATTTTCCGTAACTTCATTCCGACGAAACTTAAGCGACACAAGTTCTTTCTTAATAAAAACTGGTTTATTCTTTCCGAATACAACTTTACCGATACACTCAACTTCAACAATCGCGCTAAAGAAACGCTATAACAACGAACGTCAATAATACTTCTGACTGCAGTTCAATTACTCACTATCTACACAGACATTACATTAATCATCTCGTGTCACGTTGTCCCCTCTTATATATACCAAACTACCCTATATCTAGCAAATACTAGAGCATTCGCCAAGATGCGGGATAGTTCTAGAAACGTGGCGTCACTGTAGTCATGTGATCTCGATGACGCAACAATATATATATATTATTTTTAATATATATTGATCTTTCACCCGTGCCTAGCTAACAATACAGAAGGTACAATGATGCACCTCATTTGCAATCATTTTACCATATCAAATAACACAAATAACCTTTAATCTGTACAAAGTAACTTGTCTTGGCTGAGATTTAGTTGACTAGTATTTTGTAAAATAAATTCACATTTCAATTATTATATATATATATATATAGATTA
>NW_013779819.1:0-711 GCF_000517525.1 Limulus polyphemus
TGACAGATTCGTCTGTGTATTGTCTAGTCATTGCTGAGTGAAACTGAAGTAACAGATCTGTCTAGGTTTTATCAACAGGGCAAAGTGTAGCTGCCAACCATTGCTATATGGAAGATACGTAACACGAATATCTGTATTCTGGTTGAACATTCATATCTGTGCATATTGTGATGAAATATGCTTAGGTAATGTTCTGCATTGTTACAGTAATCTTGGCCAAAAAGTTAATGGGACTGCAAAGCAGAAGAACTTCAGTATAATATGCAATTCCAATAATGGACATAATTTATGTATTTAAGAAACATTAGCTATCAAGAAGTTGAAACCATATTAAATACTTCCAGTTTGGGAAGTTTCTTTTCAAATTTAACTTTCTTCAAAAACTACATTAAACTGGAATTTTCGCAATTAATTTACATGTGTAAGACTATTACAACTGTTCGTAGTTGTTTGAAAAGCGAAAGCAAACAACAGGTATAAAATCATTTAAAAATGCTACAAATTACCAACATTTTTTAAAAATTAAAAGACAACCACTTTTAACACCAACTACTAAATTATAAACGGCATTCTAAGTCATGAAGATCTAAAACTTAAGCTTTAAACACAGTTTAAACCTTTCCGATTACATGGTATTCCATCACGGGCACGTTCGTATATATCAGAATCGTACAGTACTACCGAGTTCGGCTTACTTGATTACATAAAAAA